>NC_063057.1:10064038-10118340 GCF_018812025.1 Megalobrama amblycephala | reverse complement strand
AAATAATGCTCAAGAAAGATACATGGAACTATATACACATACAAATACATATATACATATTCTTTATGTCAAAACTTACACAGATCAACTTGACATCAACATCTTTGATGGATTCTTCAAAGAGTTTTAGGTCACTCTCTGAATCCATCTTCTTTAGAGATGTTGTAGACCTGCCAGGGTCCAGAATGCCAACTATTTGCTTAAGTTGATCTTTCAAATCGAACAACATTGAAAAGACCTTCCTTTGAAATTCTGAAAGAAAAATTTAGAGTAATATAACAACTGGACACCTGAATAATTAAAAATTCTTCATTATGACACTTGCAGTCACAATTTGAGTTCATGCAGAGCATAACATTTTACAAATTTTTTGGACACTTTTTCCCAGTTTTGTTTTCCTGCTGATTTCCGGTAAAAATAAGGTAGTGAAAACAGAAGTGCAAGACTGAATTTACAGTGAGCAAAAACACTTATTGTCATTCAATACTTGGTTTAAACTGGCCATTGTTTTAAAACCACCACATATAATATTTCTTACTTGTGGTTGACATGGGGTAGGCACTCTTTGAGGGTCTGGTACCACCTATTGAAAAAAAAAAGAAAAAAAAAGAAAAAGAAAATAAATAAAACATTGTAAAATGTTAACTCAATTGTGGATAGGACAACCCCATGGCTGGAGCTAACATACCGTCAGGTCTGTGCTCACTCCTCGATGCAGCTGTCAAGAGGCAAAACATTAAGAATTGCTGTTATTATTTTTTCCGGACCACTGTGTAGAAGATGTGATTCAAAGCTGAATTTATCATAATTACTACAGTAATAAGAGTCACAAGATCCTTCACAAATCATTCTGATATTCCGAATTAATGTTCAAGAAACATGTATTATCACTATAAGTGTTGAAAACAGTTGTGTACAATTTTATCAGGATTATTTGATGAGTATAGAGTTCAAGAGAACAGCATTTATCTGAAATATAAAGCTTTTGCAACTTTGATCACAGGAATAAATGACATTATACTATTTTAAAAATAAAAAATAGTTATTGACATAAAGAAAATATTCACAATATTATAGTTTTATTATTATTTATTTATTTATTTTTAAATGCAGCCTTAATGAGCATAATAGACTTATTTCAAAAACAACCAATTAGTACAGTTTCAAAACTTTTGACTGGTAGTGTATATTGAGCTGTGTTGTCACTAAGGTGGACTGGGTTAAAAATAAGATGACTAAAGTTCTCACGTACACTGGGGTGCCCTCTGGGACTGGGGTGTCCTCTGGGACTGGGGTGTCCTCTGGGATTGGGGTGTCCTCTGGGACTGGGGCGCCCGTGAAGAATTTGGGACAGGAGACAATACTGAATACACATTACAAACAAAAGGTGTGAAAAATAATACAAATTTATTTAAGGTAAAAAATGTCACATTAATTGTTGAACACTGTAAGTGTACGATTAATTAAAAATCCTCTTTATGTGGATGAAATTAAACAAGAAAACAATACTATGCCTCTTTCGGTTGCCCCAGATGGCCTGGAGAACGAATCATAAATTCTCCGTCTGGCAGATGGCTGTTCGTTATGTGAACCTGAGAGACAAATTGAACATTAAATGTAACTTCATTTAGTACAATAAACTTTACAAAAGTTTTTTTTTTATTATTATCATTAAAACAGTTAATTTTATGAAAGTGTAAATATTAACAGTAAATCACTTCACTGTATAATACCACATTAGTTATGAAATCATCTGGCTGTACTTTTAGGTAATTCTTGTTGAACAATGACAGATATTATAAGCTCTGTATTTGTAACTATTAACTTCAGAGAATTTAGTGATTCAGAGAAATGTATGTTTATATGCTAAGCTGTGTTATCAGTAAGGTAGAATCCATTTAGAATAAGATGTGTAACGTTCTCACATACAGTGGGATGCCCTCTGGGACTGGGACTGGGACTGGGTGCCCTCTGGGACTGGGACTGGGGTGCCCTCTGGGACTGGGACTGGGGTGCCCTCTGGGACTGGGACTGGGTGCCCTCTGGGACTGGGACTGGGGTGCCCTCTGGGACTGGGACTGGGGTGCCCTCTGGGACTGGGACTGGGGTGCCCTCTGGGACTGGGACTGGGGTGCCCTCTGGGACTGGGACTGGGGTGCCCTCTGGGACTGGGACTGGGGTGCCCTCTGGGACTGGGACTGGGTGCCCTCTGGGACTGGGACTGGGGTGCCCTCTGGGACTGGGACTGGGGTGCCCTCTGGGACTGGGACTGGGGTGCCCTCTGGGACTGGGACTGGGGTGCCCTCTGGGACTGGGGTGTCCTCTGGTACTGGGGTGCCCTCTGGGACTGCGGTGTCCTCTGGGACTGCGGTGCCCTCTGGGACTGGGGTGTCCTCTGGGACTGGGGTGTCCTCTGGGACTGCGGTGCCCTCTGGACTGCGGTGCCCTCTGGTACTGCGGTGTCCTCTGGTACTGCGGTGTCCTCTGGTACTGCGGTGCCCTCTGGGACTGGGGTGTCCTCTGGGACTGGGGTGTCCTCTGGGACTGGGGTGTCCTCTGGGACTGCGGTGCCCTCTGGTACTGCGGTGTCCTCTGGGACTGCGGTGCCCTCTGGGACTGGGGTGCTCTCTGTGACTGGGGCGTCAATCCAGAATTTGGGACTGTAGACAATACTACATAAACATTAAAAACAAAAAGGTGTGAAAAATGATAAGTCATTTAGGGTCAGAAAGGACACATTAATGAATCAATAACAGCATAACTGTACGATTACCAAAAAAAAATCATCTTTAGGTGTATGACATTAAACAAGAAAACAATACTATGCCTCTTTCAGTTGTCCACGGTGGCCTGTAGAACGTTTCCTGATTTCTGGAAGATGGCTGTTCATTATGTGACCCTGCAAGACAAATTATACCTTGCATGTAATTTCATTAAGTACAATAAACATACACATGCACAATGTAATTTATTTTAAAAAAAGTTCGTAGTTGTCTAAAATATTAAAATAAATCACTTTTTAAATCAATGTTTTTGAATATTATGTTGATATTCAGGCAAAACCTGGACTCATGGAATACATTTTTACCTCTAAATGAGAATGACATATTAAAGGCAAAAGTGACGCATTTTTTAGCCAAGCAATGTGTTTGTATAGTGTGGGAATGCACTCAGGGATGCACCCAAATAATAACAGACAGCATCAGTAGCACTTACGTCTCATGGTGTCATTGATTATTCTAGGGTATAGATCAATAACACCATCTTGATACTGATGTTTATTGTCATGAAGTGTGCTATCACCTGTGTGAACAAAACACACCAAAATAATTTATATACATTTTTGAGTTTCATATCAAAATATATAAAAGTCATTATTGAAAGCATGATTCTTTTTGTAGTATTAAGCAAAGCAGTCACAAACATACAACTTAACGTAGGGTAGACAAAGACAGGGGTCGGGCACGTCTCATCCAAGTGTGTTGGACACAAAAGTTGATCTTTAGCACAAACGAGGAGATATGAAAAATTAGAACATTAAAAAAAACTGTAGACTGTTTAAGGCATATCTATACATAATTCATTTCTACAGTTTACCATACCTTCTTTTTTTTTATTGTTTGTAGAATTTGCAACATCTTTATTTGGTTTGTGTTGACCTTTCAAATGGATATGAAATGAAATTGTAATTAATGATATTAACCCCCCAAATAACAACTTCAATTTGTTTACGTGTATTTTCAAATTGAGGCATTTACCTGGCATGGGTTTTGGATGTTTGTATTTTGGAGGAGGATCTGGATAGGACACAGTCCTTTTAACAGCTTGTTTGTTTTTATTTGGATTAGACTCTGTTTTTCCTTTGTACAAAACAAAAGCAAAGTAAATCAATCAAACAATTATGCTGAACTTTTAATACAAAACAGTATTTAAACATTTTACATGTGCAATAACTAGGCAATAAAATCATTGTAATTCCATGGCAAATAAATATTTCCTCCGAAAGTTCCATTTTCAAGGGCTATAATTTAAAATTCTACAAAGGGAATATTTATGATAAGGCTAAAGACACACAATAACATAAAAATCGGCAACTCACGTTTTTTTGCTGGCAGAAGACTTTGACTAAGCTGGGTTAACTCAATGTCAGTCATGTCACTGTCGTTTTCAAGGTCCAAGTCTAAATTTAAAAACAAATAAATTTGTGTGAAAGTTTTAGGTTCACATATGAAAGACTGCATTAACAAATGATGATCTAATGCCATTTTGAAGCACCAAATAATAACGTACCATTAACAAAGTCATTGAAGATTTTCCTCTTTCGAGTTCTTTTTGCTTTGCCACGATTGTCCATTACCTAAAAGATAAAACAACAGGACAGAGTTTAACTTTCAGGACACTAAATTCCGTACATTTATTCCAACATTGGAAAAGCAATTGGACATATATTTGCATCAATCATGCTAGTAATTGTATATACACAAAAGAATGTTAATTGTTGTATTAATTACACCCAAGTCAGATCATGCTGACCACCGTTAACCAAAAGATTAGAACCATCAGGTGCATTTAATGTTTTCGCTAATTAGGTGTGTTAGGTGCCTTTCCAAATCTTACGGAAGAAACAGTTAAAATATTATTAAAAATAAATAAATAATTATTACCAAGTCTAGTCATTCTGGTTTGTGCAACAGAGGCAATATAGCATAACCCTGTTTGTAAGGAAGACACACAGCCTTTTTGTAGATGCTTTCTCTATTTGTCAGTATTCGCTTTGGCATTGTAAAGTCACTGCTGACAAACATAATGTTAAAGAGCTTTGAGTCACATGGCTTTTCAAAGAGACTGTCACAGTCAGTTTCCCTCAACACATCCATCCTTAGTGTTCCATCGCTTCGTTTCTCTTGAATAAATCCCACTGCATTATCCATAAGGAACACACAGTTGTCAGGCATCTTTGCGGTTAGCTTTGTTGTACTTTGGGATCGTCTGGCATGTTTTTCTGTACATTGTCTTTCAGCAAGTCTTTTTGTGACTTGCACTAGCGGTTGTTTGCCACTTCTCACCATTTTTTTGATAACCTGTAAGTGGTTCTCAAACGGAAAACATGATATTTCGTTCAAAGAGCTGTGGAAGTTTGCAGCATCATCTGACAAGTGTTTGATGGAATGAATGTTGTATGTTGGAAAGGTGGGTCCATAAAAATCCACAGAGCTATCCACAAAATGCTCCAGAATGTTGTGTGCATATCCTAGATAGGACTCTCTCTTCTCATCTGATTCATCCAAAAGAATGCTCATGCCAACACTCAGACAAAGAAAGTGGTGGTACTGGTCATTAGGAAGCACATCCTTCAAGATTACTGGTCCTGTGTAGAGCATGAATTGACGTAGCTCAGTAGCTTTCCACCTGTCCAAGTCTTCCATGCTTCTTGGCTGCCTTGAAAACTCTGCAGGCAAAGCTTGTTTCAACTTACTAATGTTCATTTGTACCTGCTCTCTCTGAGCCTTACTCAGTCGACAGATAACTGGCCCACGCCACAAGTATGTCAGCAGCCTTTTCATGGCTCCAAGACATACTAGGTGCATGTAGTCAAGGGGGAACTGTTTCACACACAAAATACCAGCTCTAACAAGAGGTGATATTTGTTTTTGATGGTCAGGGTATCCAGCTCGGTTGAATACCTCATCTGTTCTTCCTTCAAAAGTACCCTTCATCAAGTAAACTACCCTCCTTTCGATCATTTGTGCTACTGCAACACATCGCTCACATCCATGCAGACTATTGTGACTTTTTATACATTTTAGAAATGACCTGGCTTGTGCATCACAGATGATCGCCTTCACTGTAACTGTGTGAACCACATTCTGGAATGAAACTCCATTTTGGATGAGCTGTTGCAACTCCTCTAAGAAATCTTGTAAAAACTCCTCAACAGGGTCAGGCTTGCTGGACCCATAATACAGAGCTACAATAAATGGCTGACAGTTCGGAATTTGACCAAGAATGGGCCAGAAACACATTTGACTTGATTTAAACAATGGCACGCCATCCACATTGAAGCACAGTTCAACTTGCCCTTGCAGTGTCTCTTTTGAAATGTGTTCAAGAAGGTAACGGTCAATACCATAATAAATATACTGTCCATTGCATTTATTATGAACTGGCACTCCTTGTGGAGTATCAAGAAGGCTTCTAGCATCCTTGGGAAGTCTATGGCCATGGCGTCTGAGCACACAAAGAAGCTCATTTAGTGCCTTGTGGGTCTGGTTTGTAGCAGTAGCCCAACTAGCCAAGTCTACGTGGAGGGAAGGTGTTTCATCAGTTGAATGTGAAGTCTCATCCAACTGCTCAGGACTCTGTCTCAGTAGAATCTGTGTCATAATTGTGTTCTTCATCAGTATCACCCCTAATGGACACTGCTTCTGTGCTGATGGAAGAACTACTGCACTCCATAGAATGTAATTCATTATATGTTGATCCCTCCGCGAGTGGACTGCCCTCCCCGGCCAAGGCTGGCTCCACTGGCCCCTCGGATTCAGAGCTGCTATCATGTTCCACTAAGGCATCAACCCTTGCCCTTCGTCGTCTCCACATCTTTTGGTACTCAGAGGACATGATTAGCAATTCTAAAATTACAAAATATTTTAAAGCAGTTACTGAAAACATACATGTTCGAATCCAGCTAACGTTAAACATTTCAATCTCTTTCAGATAATGTACTTTCTGAAAGAAACTCTCAAAAGGCTACATTAATAATTTACATTAATAACTTTGACTGTATTATTAAATATACTTTATACTGTGGTGTACCATGTATAAATTCAAAATAATTTTTAGCCTACTAAAGGATTAATACACTTTTAAATACACTTTTCCTGATAAATTTACTCACCCCCATATCATCCAAGATGTTCATGTCTTTCTTTGGTCAGTCGAAAAGAAATGAAGGGTTTTGAGGAAAACATTCCAGGATTTTTCTCCTTATAGTGAACTTCAGTGGGTACCAAACAGGTACCAAACAGCTGAAGTTCAAAATTAGTTTCACTGCAGCTTCAAATTGTTCTACACGATCCCAGATGAGAAATAAGGGTCTTATCTAGCGAATCGACCGGTCATTTTCGATAAAAAAATACAACCGTTTATGATTTATAAACAAAATATCGCCTTGAACGTATTTTCCGCTTCCGCATTCTTCATAACGCTTACGCTGAATGTCCTACGCCTTCCCTATTCTACTTACGGAACGAACGCGGCGCAAGTTTAGTTTTTTTTTTCCGTAAGTAGAATAGGGAAGGCGTAGAACATTCAGCGTAAGCGTTATGAAGAATGCGGAAACGGAAAGTACGTAAGGCGATATTTTGTTTATAAAGCATAAACTGTTGTATTTTTTTCGAAAATGACCGGTCTATTCGCTAGATTAGACCCTTATTACTCATCTGGGATCGTGTCGAACAATTTGAAGCTGTACTGAAACTAATTTTGAACTTCAGCTGTTTGGTACCCACTGAAGTTCACTATAAAGGAGAAAAATCCTGGAATGTTTTCCTCAAAAACCTTCATTTCTAAATTTATCAGGAAAAGTGTATTTAAAAGTGAACTAATCCTTAACATTAGCTAATTTTAGCCATACTCTGTGATTTTCTGTTGACCATGTGGGCATCATTTCTCTCGGTTCCTTCGTGTCAAACACGTAATGCACGTTAATCAAATAATACAAAATGTGCTTACCCAACAGTAGATTGTATATCGAACAAATATATACTGACACAACTCCCTCGTGCTCCTCTCGTGGTTGTATGATCTGAAGTTGAACTTCTGTGTGAAAACTTGATCAATATCGCGCGAGATAATCTTCTTCTCTCGAGTTGCATGCAAAAGGTGCATGTCCGCCACCTACTGGTCTGGAGTGTGAAACGTACATGGTTTAACTAAGAATGAATGAATGAATGAATGAATAAATAAATCCTGATATTGTATACATAAATACATAATTCAAATCTTCAAACTCTTTTCATCTTGTCTTTTTTAAATACTTAAACACTTCTCCATATACTCTTGATTGCATTACCCCATAAACTAAAAGTGTCTTCACAGATATACTATTAACTCCCATCAGTTTCTTTTCTTTGTTTTTGGAATATCCCCAGATTTGTTACTATCTTTTGTTAATGCATGTTTTTTGCAGCACAGTTTTTGCAATTATGGTGATCGGATATATATCTGTTTTACATGTATATGCATACATTCCATGTTCAACGAATAGACCAACATAAAACAGATTGAAATAATGACTAAAAATCAGTTATTTAAACAAGATAAATTAAATATATTTACTTTGTATAGCCTACAAATCATGTATTTCATAAAGAAAATTCTTTTTTTCCCCTGCTAGTCTTGTGACGAGACTTAAACGACGCTGGACGTGTTTTCACAACGAGACGTGTAAACGACGTCAGTGGACGTGTTTTCACAACCGTGACTAGACGTGTAAACGACGTCAGTGGACGTCTATTCACAACCTCTTAAAACCCTCTTAAAAACTACTTGGTGCACTTTAATTAGTTATTGCAGTATTAACCAAGGTGTAATCACAGCTTTTGCACATTGAACAAGGATTTCACAGAGGGTCATGATGGACGTGTAATGCACGTGTAAAAGACGTCACCTAGTGACGTCATCTCACAACCGATTTACAACAGGGTATATATTGAACTACACGCAGCTAAAAGTCAAAGTAACAATTATACATGCAACCCCCTTGAACTATAGACATGTACAAACATATCTGAATGCATTTTTAGGAAATGTTCTGTGTTACATATTTTTACCGATTTATGCCGTCCTACCGCGACTATTTTTGGCCGGGGACACGACGTCGCCGTCGGACCAATGTTTGCTGGGGCAGTCTGGTGAAAACCTCTAGTCAAACGTTTGTCGAATTCGCGAGAGACAAAGCAAATTTGTTTGAAAAATGGTGCGCTGCAAACAAAGTCGGAACGTTTGAACAGCTTAAAGAGCTAATACTGTTGGAGGAGTTTAAAAATTGTTTGCCAGAAAAAATTGTAGTCTACTTAAATGAGCAGAAAGTTTCCTCTCTTTCTGAGGCTGCAGTATTTTCTGATGAGTTTGTGCTTACTCATAGAGTGATCGGTCTCGCAGTTCTAAGGATACAGTAACGGCACCGAAGAACGTTTCTGGTGTAGAGAGTAGTGAAAGTCGTGAATGTTTTTATTGTCATGAGGTGGGTCACCTCATTGCTGCTTGTCCCGCTCTGAAACGCAAAGTTAGTAGAAAAGCAATTCCTTCGAAGAGCGTTTCATTGACTGAACGACAGATTTTGTCACCCAAACATGTATCTTTGAGTACAGTTACTGAGTCTACTTTTGAACCATTTATTTGTGATGGTATTGTGTCACTGAGTGAAGATGAGACAGAAACGAAGTGCATCCGTATCCTACGTGATACTGGCGCTGCGCAATCGTTTATCTTAGAAAGTGTGTTACCATTTTCTCAACAGTCAAGTTGTGATTCCGATGTGCTTGTGCAGGGCATTGATCTTGCAGTAGTTAAGGTTCCTTTGCACAATGTGTTCTTGCGATCTGGATTAATTACAGGAAACGTTAAGCTGGCGGTCCAAGCTGAACTACCTGTGAAGGGTGTATCACTCATTCTCGGGAACGATTTAGCAGGTAAAAAAGTTTTCTGTCTACCTGAGGTAATAAATGTTCCAGATCTGTACAATGAAGATGTGTTGCAGGAAGAATTTCCAGATGTGTTTGGCACATGTGTTGTGACCCGAGCCCAAGCTCGCAAATTTAAGGACACAGTGGATCTGTCTAATTCCTTTATGTGTGCTGATGATCTTGTCCAGTCAGAGAATGATGCCGATGCAGTGGAGATAGATGTGTGTGCGCTCCCCAATGTTGATTTATCCTTTGGTAAGCCACAGTTAATTGAAGCACAACGTGCGGATGAAACTTTGAGTCACTGTATAGCAATTACTGTTGAGCCATCTGTTTTGTTAGAGCATCCTGTTGCATATTACCTGGACGATGGTGTCCTGATGCGTAAGTGGACTCCACGTCACGCAGAGAATGAGTGGAGCGCTGTCTTTCAGGTTGTTGTCCCAAAACCTTACAGGGAGCAGGTAATGTGTGTCGCGCATGATCATGAACTTTCTGGTCATGTTGGTATTCGAAAGACTTATGATAGTTTATTAAAGCATTTCTTTTGGCCGTCGATGAAATCAGATGTAGCCAAATTTTGTAGATCCTGCCATGCGTGTCAAATGGCAGGCAAACCAAATCAAGTGATTCCTCCTGCCCCACTGAAGCCCATACCAGTCCTCTGTGAACCGTTTGAACGAATTCTGATTGACTGTGTTGGTCCGTTGCCCAGAACAAAGTCTGGAAACACTTATCTATTAACGCTAATGTGTGCATCAACCAGGTTTCCCGAGGCAATACCGCTCCGTTCTCTCAAAGCCCCTACGATTGTCAAAGCAATTAAGTTCTGTACCACATTTGGAATGCCTAAATTCATTCAGTCTGATCAAGGCACGAATTTTATGTCCAGAGTGTTCGCAAAGGTAATGAAACCGCTAAATATCAAACATCAGGTATCCAGTGCCTACCATCCTCAGTCGCAAGGCGCTATTGAACGCTTTCATCAAACATTGAAATCGATTCTTCGAACCTTCTGTGTTGAGCGTGAAAAAGAATGGGACGAGGAGATCCCGCTCTTGTTGTTTGCAGTTCGGAATACTACCCAAGCGTCACTTGGATTCAGTCCCTCTGAATTAATCTTTGGACACACCGTTCGTGGTCCACTGAAAATTTTGCAAGAGCAAATTCTTTCTCCTGTGTTTCCGTCTCAAACTACCAATGTCCTAGATTATGTCAGTGCATTCCGTGAGCGACTACATACTATGTGGGAGTTGGCTAGACGCTCACTTGGTTCAGTGCAAACACAAATGAAAACTCGCTATGATCAAAAGGCAGTACAACGTTCATTTCAGACTGGAGATAAAGTTCTCATTTTGCTACCAGTGCCAGGTTCAGCTCTTCAAGCTAAGTTCGTTGGTCCTTATGAGATTAAGGAGAAGCTAGGAGATACTGACTATGTTGTTGATACCCCCCCTGACCGTAAAAGGAAGTCGCGGGTTTGTCATATTAATATGCTTAAAGCATACGTGTCCCGTTCGGATTCGAAAGATGTTAACATGCCTGTTGCTACTGTTGTTCCAGTTACTGTGCCACTGTCAGAATACTCACCTGAAAGTGATGATTTAAAAATGAATAGTGCCTCGTTCTTGTCTGCTCGTTTACCAAATTCTGAAACTTTGTCGAATTTGTCAGAAAAGCTGTCACACTTATCAGTATCTGCCCAGGCTGATATTACCAATCTTATTAGTAAGTATCCGGCCTTGTTTAATGATGGTGTTCGCCATGTCTACTCGTCCCTAAGTCAGATGGTACCTCAGGGTTTTGTACGGACTACAGAAAAGTTAACGCTTTAACGAAAGCTGACTCCTTTCCACTTCCTCGCATGGAAGATTGCATTGATCGTGTAGGTAATGCTAAATTTGTGACTAAACTTGATCTGCTCAAAGGATATTGGCAGGTGCCCCTCACTGAGCGAGCATCTGAGATCTCTGCTTTTGCCACCCCTGATGTGTTTTTACAGTATCGAGTTATGGCTTTTGGCCTTCGTAATGCTGGAGCTACCTTTCAGCGACTAATGTCCATAGTATTGTCTGATGTGTCTAATTGTGAGGCTTATCTTGACGATGTTGTGTGCTATGCAGATACATGGGAAGACCACCTCAAAACCTTGGAGGATGTCTTCAAGCACCTGAGAGATGCTAATCTCACCTTAAACTTGTCAAAATGTGAATTTGGCTGTGCCACTGTTACTTAGGAAAAGAGGTTGGTAATGGTCAGGTTTGTCCACTTAACTCAAAAATACAAGCCATACTTGATTTCCCAGTTCCCAAGACTAGGAAAGAACTTCGCCGATTCCTCGGAATGACTGGTTACTACCGCTGTTTTTGCAAGAACTTTTCTGATGTTGCCAGTCCTCTCACTGGATTGTTACGTAAGGCAGTCTCATTTAAGTGGTCTTCGGAATGTCAATTCGCCTTTGAAGCCTTAAAGTCTTTGCTTTGTAGTGCCCCTGTGCTTGCCGCGCCCTGCTTTGAAAAGTCGTTCATATTAGAAGTGGATGCTAGTGGTACAGGTGCGGGTGCTGTCCTACTTCAGACTGATGGTGCTGGTTTGAATCACCCAATTAGCTTCTTTTCAAAAAAATTCCACAAACATCAGCTTAACTACAGTACCATAGAAAAGGAAGCGCTTGCTTTGATTCTGGCTCTCCAACATTTTGAGGTCTATGTTGGTTCGAGCTCGCAACCTGTTACTGTTTACACCGACCATAACCCTCTTATATTTCTTCAACGTATGTCTAATGCTAATCATCGTCTAATGCGATGGTCACTAATCTGTCAAAGCTACAATCTGGAGATCTGTCATAAAAAGGGTATCGACAATGTAATTGCTGATTCATTGTCCCGTGTTAATCAGTAAAACGGTATGTTTTATTTTGTGGGTGGGGGTGTTATGAGCAGAGTTGTTTATTCATTTATCCCATCCTGTTGTCTTGTGTATTCTCTCTCGCTGTGTATGTGCCTGCATGTTTGTATTACAGATGGGCGTGGCTTGTGATAACCTGTTGGAGGCTGCAATTGGTTCTCCTCCTCACCTGATCTGGATATAAAGACCGCCCCAAACACACTGAAGAGGCCATCATTGTGCCATCGTGTCGTTGATCATAACCTCATCATTACTTCGTATCGTTTGTTAGTCTAGAGTGTCGTGCCAGAGAGATTGATTGTGAGTGATTATTTGGGGTTTGTATTTGTGAAGTATGACTGACTGTAGTATTTTGTGTGTTGTTATTTCTTGTTTATTTGACCCACGCCTGTTTGACTATCGATTACTGGATTCTGATTCTGCTTTGTTCGCTACGGACTTATGTAAATATTACCTGTAAATACTTTGTATATATCTTTACACAATCGAGGGATGTAGGGGGTTTGACGCCATTTTATTTTGTACACATTTTCATATTGTTTTTGGTTAGGGAGGTAGGTAAGTTTGAACTGTATTTTGTTTTCTTTATTCTCAATTAGGAATTGTAGAGGTTTAAAAAAAGGATTCTTCTGTTTATTATTTTGGCCTTGTCTGCCCCTGACGTTAAACCCTCTGTAAGGAATAAAATCATTTCTTTTTGGAATCTCTCTGGTAGTGAGACTCATTTCTTCCTCTTCCTGTTGCGGCCGACCCCTAGACGGTCGTAACAGGTTAGAAAAAGGGGAAAAAAATACAAAATATTTTTTTGGCCTCGAAAAAAGAAACGGTGACTTTGCCTCAATCTCAAAATTAATGATTTACAACAAATTAGTAGATAATTCCTCAGTTATTTCAAAATATGTGGCTCAGTTTTTTAGTAATTTGTATTCTTCTACATCAGCTACTTCAAACATTGACGCTTTTTTAAATAGTTTGGCGAGCGATACAATAAAAATAGATCAAAACTTTCAGAGTGTGTGATAAAGAAATTGACACTGAGGAGTTGAGAGAGTGCATAAACTTGCTTAAAAATAACAAATCTCCAGGCAATGACGGGCTAACAGGAGAATTTTATAAGACATTTTCTGAGGAACTTTTACCTTTTCTGTTATTAGTATTCATAGAAGCTATACAAAATGATGAATTGCCTGTTTCATTAAAACAAGGAGTTATAATAACAAGGAGTTATATGATTCCCAAACCTAACAAGGACAAGTTATATATTGAAAATTGGAGGCCCATTAGTTTGCTCAATAATGACAGTAAGTTGTTTGCAATGATTTTTGCTAGGAGATTAAAACAAGGATTAGATAAAATAATTGATATAGAACAATCTGGTTTTATGCAAGGTCGTCATATCAGGAATAATATTAGACTAGTCTTAGATATGATTGATTACAATCACTTTATTGAGGATGACAGTTTTATTTTATTTATCGTTTTTTTTTTTTTTTTTTTTTTTTTTTTTTTTTTATAAAGCATTTGATACGGTGAACCATAGCTTTATTTTTAAAGTTATAAAATTTTTTTGGTTTTGGAGATATGTTTTTGAAAGCAGTTAAAACATTGTATAGTGGATGTAATAGTTCTGTCAAACTCGCTCATGGTACTTCACAAAGGTTTGATATTCATCGTGGCATTAGGCAAGGATGCCCCCTCTCTCCTTTTTTATTTCTGTTAGTCACTCAGGTTTTGGCAATGCATGTTAAAAGAAATCAGTATAATGGTATCACAGCTTTAGGTGTAGAATTTAAGCTTAGCCAGTTTGCTGATGACGCTGCAGTTTTTTTGAAAAACAAATTTCAAATACCAAAAATAATTAGATGTATTGAGGCATTCACTGCTGTTTCAGGCCTTAAAATGAATTGTGATAAATCTGTATTGTTTCCCCTTAAAGATTGCTCCTCTATAGAAATAGAGAACATCCCAGTTAAACACCAATTAACATATCTAGGTGTAATAATTTGTAAAAAATTAAAAACAAAGAAGTCAGTTAAATTTTGAACCAATTATTAAGAAAACTAGGGAGAAATTTAATTTGTGGTTAATGAGGGATATATCGATATTTGGGAGGGTATTATTGTCAAAGGTGGAAGGTATATCTAGATCTGTGTATATGTCTTTATCATTGGATGTGCCTCCTAAGATTATTAAAGATTTAGATAAGATACTTTATGACTTTATTTGAAGGAAAAAAAAACCATTATTTGAAAAAAGAGGTAATTTGTAATCCTAAAGAGCAAGGGGGGCTGGAGGTCTTAGATTATAGTACACTCAATGACACTTTCAAAATTAAATGGTTGATAGAGTTTATGAAGAATAGAGAAAATCCTTGGAACATATTTCCTAATTATATATTTAATACTCTTGGAGGCATAGACTTTTTGTTGAAATGTAATTTTTCTGTCGACAAAATTCCTGTTAAATTGGCTGGTTTTCATAGACAAGCCTTGCTAGCATGGAAATTAATTTACAAGCACAATTTCTCACCCCATAATTATTTCATATGGAATAACAAAGATATACTATTCAAAAACAAATCATTATTCTATCATACTTGGTTCAATGAAGGTATTATGTTAGTAAGACAGTTGCTTAATTCCCATGGGTATTTGTTGTCATATACTGAATTTCTCCAAAAATTTCAATTTCCAGTTAAACCAAGAGAGTTTGCTATTGTTCTTGATGCGATCCCAAAGAGTGTGACATTACTTTTAAAGAATTCTAGTTCAGTGGAAATCAACATGGATAATCCTTGTCAGAATATTTTCATTGATAATGTTGATGTTCTAAAACAACAATGTAGTAACAAGGTTATAAGAAATGCTCTTTGTTCTGTGTCTTTTCCTACTGCAAGATTTTTTTGGTCTTCTTTATTTGGTAATATCTCTTGGGTTAAAGCATGGAAACTTTCAAATAAGTTCTGTATCAGTAACAAAATTAGGGAAGTGTCTTACAAAATACTTCATAGAATTTATCCTGCTAAGCATGTTTTGGAAAGATTTAAGCTCAATATTTCCTATACCTGTGAATTTTGTGGACAAGAAAAAGAAACTATTTTGCATTTGTTTTTTCATTGTATTTATACAAGATTATTTTGGAAAGATTTAGAATTCTATATAAATAGGAAACTTGATTGTATGATAGAAATTTGTGTATTTGATGTACTTTTTTATACAGAAAATGAAAACTTGAATTGTAAAGAATTACATATTATACATTTGTTTATTTTATTAGGAAAATACCATATACATAAGAAGAAGTGGGCTCAATGCAAACCAAATTTTTCACATTTTATAAATGACTTCAAATTGTATGTAAATCTCTTGGAACAAACCAAAAACAAAAAAGCACTGAAAACATGTAATGCTTTGAAAGCACTGAAATTTATGTTATTTTATTTTATTTTATTATTATTTTTTTTTTTATTTTACTTTTTTTCCCTGAAAGCTAATGTTAATATGATATGAACATGTGAATATGTAATACCTCTTGTTCTTGTGGCATTGAATAAAAAAAAAAAAAAATAAAAAAAAATAAAAAAAAGAGAAACTGCGCTGGCTAACTCAGGCGGCTGATCTCGAATCGCTCTCGCGGTACTTTAAAGCCACACGTCACAGTCACATGATGTCAGCGCTGTCTCAAGTTGGACAACATTTCTTACCGGCATGCACTGCTTCAAGTCAGCCGCCGATCGGTCTTTGCGGCGCTGCATCAAGTCGAACAAGCCTGAAGATTTCTCAACTTTTCAAGCGCCAACGCAGGCATCATCCAATCAGATCGCCTTATGCAAATACCCTAGAGCAGTTGCTAGCCAATAGCACTCATGCAACACAACGGGAAGTAAAGTGATTGGCTGTTATCACTATAACGGTTGCATCAACACAAGCTTCAGACATGCCCTCCATCAAGCGTTGGCGCTGATGCCCCGTGTGAATGCAGCGTCAGGCTAAGCTGAGCTCCTCTAACACTGACCAACAGGAATGCAATGATATTACAGCTGACTCTCTCACATACAATTATTTGACTTTATTAACCACTATCAGTCCAAAAATAAATAAATATATATATAAATAAGATTTTCTTATCAAAGTGATAAAATGTTGTGTTACAAAATTGAGCTAAATAGCGCTAAGTAAAAAAATATTGGTGTAAGTTTAAGGCAATTTTTCATTAAAATGCATGATGAACCAAAACATTTAAAGATAATTAATTTCTTAAAAATTAAGTGTTATACAGCCCACTGAATCATTCTCAGACTTAATACAGACAAAAATGGAACCACTTGGGAGAGAACTCTGTAAAACTTATTTCTTAGGACAAAAGAGGACTGGTAAAAGAGGATTACCAAATCATTGTTTTAAGTGTGAAAATATAGCAAAAGTAACACAGAAATTCAAAATCAATGGACCTGTGACAAGGCCCCTAAAACAATCAGGCCTTCATTTATTTATTTAGTGATGAGTGATTTTTTTGCTTCGACAAAGAGCAGGAGAAATACCAAGCAAGTGTTTCAGAGACAGCAAAAGCTATGAAAAGAGTGACTGAGTAATATACAGCCTGCAGAAGTGACATGCATGGTTGTTGTTCAAACTAGAAATAGGCCTACCTACTGTAGTCAAAGCACAATCAGCAAGTCAGCTAGCCTTTTCCAAGGCCCATATTTACTCAAATATAGACCTCTGGGAATCTATATATCTGTAACCTACAGGGTTTCTTTTGTGCACAATATTTAATTAGATCATTTTAAAATATATGAATACATTTCTCTCTGGTTTTGTTTGGCAGCTGTAGTATCTTTTATGGTTATTAGAAGAGCAGAAATGAAAATCACAAAATTAAAAGTTAAAATCAGTATGCACAGACTAAATTTTAATTGGTAAGATTAATCTTAACTCAGTAACTGGCCTAGGCTACAGTATATTGATATTTACCCCATTTCAATAGTCCATTTACAGTTACTATTATAAAAAATACACTTACTTGTAGGTTTAAAATTGTACCTGAGGCACATTTGATGTCCAACATCAAACATTTTAGCGAAATGTATATTTTAGAATTATTGCGCTTCTGTAATTTGACTTGACATTTGATATTCAACAGTATTCTTGACATTTATTCAACAGTGCTTTGATCTGCCTGCATTGACACTATTCTTGAAGAGCTGCTGTGCAGCAAAAATTATGTACCAGTTATCAATGTAAAGCTGCTTTGATACAATCTGCATTGTAAAAAGCGCTATATAAATAAAGGTGACTTGACTTAATTGCCTTCCGTGTGTTTAGCGCGCAGGCGCGCAGCAGCGCTCATTCACTGTGAAGTTTAGCAGCAAAATGGAAATATTTGCATGACTTTCTAACATTTACAAAAAAATTACATTTACAAAAAATACTAAAATTTACAGATGGAGCATAAACTTGTGTAAAGTAAGTTATGCACTGAGGAAAACACCATGTCTCAAACGCATAAAATGTATGCTGTTTCCTATGGTGGATCGATTTGATCCATGATCGACCTTTAGGGCTGCTTAAAAAAACCGTGCACGCGAAATTATCTTGACTAACGTTAGGTGAACCTGGATCGAATTAGCGGGACTGCATGAACTTCAATTTAGTGATGGGAAGTTCGGATCATTTTACTGACTCGGACTTTTGAGTCTCGTTCAACAAAATGAACGAATCTTTTTTCGAGTCATTTCGTTCATTTAGTTCATTTTAGCAAAATGTAATTAAAATGTTACGTGTTACTTCCCCAACACATCTACTACTTATGCAAACGTTGATCCCACTACAAACAATACAAAACTACAATGCTATAAGATTCAGAAATGATTAATTCATTACCTGGGTCTTCAGTTTATGACAAGCTGATTAAGCTCACCTCACCTCTTGTCTGACAAGTCTTCGGGTTTAAGTCATTCCTTAATGACGTGACAGGCAGTCCCATGCTAAACCAATGCAGTCTGAGCCGGTAAGAGAATTGATTAGTTCATTTCATGAGTCTTTCGGGTTTTTGAGTCGTTCCTTAAACACGTGACAGACCCATACACTACGCCAATGCATTCTGAGCCGGAAAGAGAATTGATTAGTTCTCTTCATGAGTCTTTCGGGTTTTTGAGTCGTTCCTTAAACACGTGACAGACCCATACACTAAGCCAATGCATTCTGAGCCGGAAAGAGAATTGATTAGTTCTCTTCTTGAGTCTTTCGGGTTTTTGAGTCGTTCCTTAAACACGTGACAGACCCATACACTAAGCCAATGCATTCTGAGCCGGAAAGAGAATTGATTAGTTCTCTTCACTCTCAGAAATTAAAGTACATAATTGTACCTTCAGGGGTACAATGGCTTGTCACTGGGGCTGTACCCTCAAGGGTACAGCTTTTGTACCCTTGGCATAGGGTACAAATTTGTACCCTTGTGATTTGTACCTGAAGAGACCAGTTTTGTACCTTTCTTTAACAGTACAAGAATGGACCCTTCAAAAAGGGTACAAAATTGGCTTTGACAGGGTACAATCGTTGAAATATTCCATAAAATAAATGTCTCTTAAAAATACAGTACTTTTCTGTTAATAAAATACAATTTATAACCGTAATTTTACATAAAATCTTCTGTATTTTCTTTAGCTTTTTAATAGAAATAACCAGTCTTAACTGCAAAAGTTTTTTAGTTTTAATTAGTTTTTTATTTTATAAAAAGCCAAAAACAGTTTTAAAACTAGTAATGGTTTCAATTGCAGCAGTATACTTAATATAACAATACATCAATATTACAAATGAAAAAAAAAAAAAAGTTAGTTGAATAATAATTAAACAGTCTGCCTTCAAAACCTGACCATTGGTCAACAAATGAATTACAAGGAGTCATTAAAAAACAAACAATTAAACAAAGCAGGAAAGAGTGAGTGTTCTTAAAGTCCACATGACACTGATGAAAATGTCTGTGCAAGTGAATGGAGGGAGATTGGACTTCCTTCTGAAGAATGTTCTCCATGTATGCCTTCTATTCATAGTCTGCAGTTTCAGTTCAGAGAGAAAGAATCTTTTGAATAAGGGTGTCAAACTCAGGGATGGAGCTAAACTCTGCAGGACAGTGGCCCTACAGAAACTAATTAAACACACCTGAACCAGCTAATCAATGTCTTCAGGATTGCTAGAAATTTCCAGGCAGGTGTTCTGGAGCGGGTTGGAGCACTTTGCAGGACAGTGGGCCCCCAGGAGCGGAGTTTGACACATGCTGTGGACTGACCGTCATCGGCTTTCTTGAAGTGCTCTTCTCAGCTTTTGATCCCTTGGGGTTTATCTTGAAAAGGCATCTGTCAAACAAACAAAAAACAACATGAGTAATGAAAAGGACTCTACTATAGAACTCTTTTAATAAATGAACAGTAAAAATATCAGAAAAGTGTCCGAAGTGTTTTCAGATAGAAGTGTTTTCAAATGTGTCCGGATTAATGTAGATAATGTAGAGAGAGAGTTTCATAACGGTTTTGATGTATTCACTTAACTGCTGGTTTCGTACCTCTGCAAGAACTCCAGCGTTGCTCCTTGGCCTGCTGGGTACAAGATGTTCAGGTAGTTGTAGGACGCAGACTCAACAGAATCACTGAAAGTGGTTCTGTGGCTATTAACAATGATTTGGACCACAGGAATCAACGTACTCTTCCTGTTTTTCATATAGACAAGAGAAGAGATATGTAACTTTTTGTGAGAAATAAAACATAAAAACATATATTCCAGCAATTATATTATCTTTAAATGGTGCAACTCTCACCTTTTCACCATGTCTTTATTATCAGAAACTCACAACTTATCTGCAGAGAGAGACTTTTTGTGAGAAATAAAACATAAAAACATATATTCCAGCAATTATATTATCTTTAAATGGTGCAACTCTTACCTTTTCACCATGTCTTTAATATCAGAAACTCACAACTTATCTGCAGAGAGAGAGAGAGACTTTTTGTGAGAAATAAAACATAAAAACATATATTCCAGCAATTATATTATCTTTAATTGGTGCAACTCTTACCTTTTCACCATGTCTTTATTTATCAGAAACTCACAACTTATCTGCAGAGAGAGAGAGAGAGAGAGAGAGAGACTTTTTGTGAGAAATAAAACATAAAAACAAAAATTCCAGATCTTTAAATGGTGCAACTCTCACCTTTTCACCATGTCTTTAATATCAGAAACTCACACAATTTATCTGCAGAGAGAGAGAGAGAGAGAGAGAGAGAGAGAGAGAGAAATGAGTGCATGGGACACATTAATTTACAAATCCATAATCTAATGTATTTTTTTATCAAATAAATCCAGGCTTGATGAACATAGGGATTTCTTTCAAAAACGTTAAAAATACTAGGCCTAATGTTTTCAAACTTTTGACTGGTACTATATACCAGTCAAAAGATTGGTACTATTGGTACTACTTTGACTGATACTATATACCATATATATATATATATATATATATATATATATATATATATATATATATATATATATATATATATATATATATTCATGTAGATTCAGTCCCAAAAAATTATAAATCCACGCTACTCGTCGTGTTTGGCAAAGTACGTTACATTTTTTCCTCAGATGGAAAAATGGCAGTAGGCCTAACTTAGAATGGAAACAAAATGCAACAGAAAGCCTAAACAAAATAAGGGACTAATGTTATGACTTTGATAATATCGAGTAAATAACAAAACTACACTTTACCGTCAACTGATACGTAATTTTAAACATCATAAACCTTTTAAATGATTAACGGCCCGCACCGTTTGAAAAATTAAAACACATTCATTGGTTTAACGACTCAGGCTTTCGGACGGTTCAAAATGCTAAAAACAACATATGGGTCAGTGACAAATATGGTGCGGCAAGATGAGAAATTAAAAAATCTTTTAAAAACCTGTTTTAAAAGCATGCATCAGGTACGTTAAAATGTATATATTGTGTCTAAGTTGATTTTATGTTGATAAAAATGACATTTGCACAATTTTTTACTAAAGTTAAGAATGAATGTACCTAAAAATGTCAAATGGTGTAACCGCCAAAGAATGAGAAATATTAAATATGTTATCCACATAGATGGCATGTAAGCTCACTTATAGAAATATATACTTCAATTTAAAATATCAAATGAAAAATTATTTTATTAGAGTTATCTCTAAATGTAAATTTTAACGTGTTTTTGCAATATTTGGTGGGACACATGCTGAAAACACATTTGTTTTCTAAATAATCTTTGACAAATTATTTTTAAATTGTTTAAAATCATGTTATTACACTAAACTAGATGATTAAATTTTATTCCACATTAATCTTTCTGTAAATAATTATATTTTTTATGAAAAATACTGGTTACGCCAATTGACACAAACCAGCTACACCACCTGACCATGTTACTTCTACAGCCAAAGGCCATTGTTTGTTGAACAAATTGACACTGAAAATCAAGCATGACAGTCAGCAAGTTAAGTTAAGTGGTTTCAGTGATGAAAAACAACATCTGACAACAAGAAATAATCATAGTAATGAACAGTGAAATCATGTCTCATATATTTTACAGTTAAAGGGTTAGTTCACCCAAAAATGAAATTTCTGTTATTAATTACTCACCCTCTTGTCATTTCACACCCACAAGACCTTCGTTCATCTTCAGAACACAAATTAAGATCATTTTATCTCCCATAGAAAGCAACGAAATTACCCCTTTCAAGGTCCAGAAAGGTACTAAAGACATCGTTAAAACAGTCGACGTGACTGCAAAGGATCAACCTTAATCTTAATGGTTCAACCTTATTATGAAGAGACAAGAATACATTTTTTGTGCAAAAACAAAACAAAAATAGCATCTTTATTAAACTATTTTGTCTCTTCCCTGTCATTCTCCTATGCTGTTGACATGGTAAACACAGTGCAGAAACTCCAGGTTTTACGTCAGAACACCGGCTCATTATTGGCCGGGCCCTGCGTCAGTCTCACACGCATGCGCTGTGCTGATCACGTGATCAGCTTTGGCCAATACTGAGCTGGCATTCAGACATAAAGAAGGAAGGCTTCACTGTGTTACTGTGTCACCTGCGTGAGGATAATGACAGGAAGAGAAGAGATTGTTGAATAAAGTCATAATTTTCATTTTGTTTTTGCGCACAAAAAGTATTCTCATCTCTTCATAACATTAAGGTTGAAACACTGCAGTCACGTTGACTGTTTTAACAATGGCTCTACAACCTTTCTGGACCTTGAATGTGGTAATTTTGTTGCTTTCTATGGGAGATTAAAAAAAAGCTCCCAGATTTCATCAAAAAATACCTTAATTTGTGTTCTGAAGATGAACAAAGGTCTAACATGTGTGGAACGACATGAGATTGAGTAATAAATGACAGAAATTTCATTTTTGGGTGAACCTACCCTTTAAGGAACAATATCTGATAACAAGAAATCATCAAGTGATGATTTCTTAAGAAAAAAATATCTGATAGCAGGATTAGAATTCACTGGTGCTCTGTGATGAGCCACTGTTTCCTTGCTTGAAACTATATCAATTTATCTATTGGGGCAAGAGGGGCTCTGTTATGTCGTTTTAATTATAAAATCTTAGAAATTTAATGAATTGTATTTTATAGATGTAAATTGTAGTCTTTGGTTAAATGCACAATATGTAAGACTTTTGGATTAAAATATCAAAAAACCACTTGGACAATTTTATATATTTTGTTGACTTGTGTACTTATATTATGCCAGATGTTTCCAAGAATGTTTAAACCTAGAGAAATAATAACCAGGACATGAGCCATGTCCGTGCGTCGCCTATCAATGACATGATACCCGCGTTAATCTCGGTTTCCGGTTTTATTTTGTCGAAACCACAGAAACACCAAAGACGCTTTAATATATTATGTGTTTTATTAGACAGATGAGCAACTGTTTGGATACATTTGTCGACAGAAATCTAATCATATTATATAGCTAAACACGTTTAGTTTTATTGTTTAAATCTTGTTTTCTTGATTTACTGTTAGTACCATGTTTTACCATGCCTAATATGGATCTAGTTGACTGCAGTGTGCAACAAGTGTCTCATGGCAGCTGCCGAGCGAACGCACAGAGAGGCATTATAACAAATTTGAACACACAAATGTGTGTAATATTTTAAAACAGAGCTGCTTTACATCACATACGCTTGACCTGAAGAAGCAGAAGCAGCGACTGCGGCATAATAAAAGCTGTTGTCGATATGTTTGACGCACTTGTCTTTCATTAGCAATCACTCCATGATTTTATATTGCTTACATTTTTAAGTGAATGGAATACAAATATTGAAGCTAAACATTTCAATGTTAAACATTAATGTTCTAAACATTAATGTTGTGCAACATAATTATATATTATTTTACTGAATTACAGAGCTTTAATAATAAAGTTGTGGATAAAGCACCACTTTCTCAAAAAAAATAAAACATTGAACATTTGAAAATAGTTCCAAATAGTAGTTTAGTTTATATTACATCTTTAATCAGCAATATGAACTAGTGATTTTGACTAAATTTGCCCCTAACAGAAAGGTTTGTAATAGAAGTCAAATGGCGTAACCGGTTACACCATTTGACATTTCAATTTAAAATCAAATTTGACAGGTATTATCATGGACACCTATGTAAGCACATGGCCTTGTTGGAAATATTTCAAATGTAATTTTTAAAGTCAATACACATTTTTATAATAATGATGAATTATCAATGTATTCATGGGGTCATACCATTTGACATGTATACCTAAGAATACCTAACCATACCCTAAAAATGTCAAAATATCTCATATTTTAAAGACAGTTACTAACCTTTGCATGCAGCATTTAGTGTCACCAGGGGTCCCTCTTTGTGATATAATTTCCTGTCACATGGTTTTCTTGCACAATATTAACAAAATGGCTCCTTGAATGGTGGTTACACTGCTTGACACTTCAGAAATTTGACTTGACTCCTATGATTCCCCAAATTATTTATAATATTCAGAACAATGGTGTTAAATTTATTTTTATTTACTATTAAATTGTTCTAATGTAAGATTATGCCAAACTAGATAATATGGTGTTTTATTGAGAATTTCACCTTTTTTAAACAAGATCAATTATTTGGTACTAAGTTTTTACGGTTACACCACATTGACATTTTTGCAATCAATCCCCAAATATTCTCTCAAAATTGATTAAAACCAGAAATTTTAGACTTGGTCCTCAAAAAAGAGAATGTATGTAAGTAATTTGCTAATTTATTTTGCAATTTTTACCCTTTTAAATTTAACTAAAACTATAAGGACACAAAAAAATGAGCGTCACGTCATTGACCCGTATAATAATAAAGAGAAGTTTAGAAAATGTGTATTTTACCTGCTTAATTTCGCTTCACATCCACGAACAGCTGCAATCCTAACGGTCGAGTCGAGTGATTCCAGTCAGCTCCGCTGCTCCGCTCACCGTGTGATTTGAAGAGACTGTATCAATGCGCCGGGCGGGAATTCATTCAGTTCGAATATTTAAACTCTTCATAGTTTAAATGTCCGTGTATTTCAACAAAGAATGTATGATTATGTTATATTACGAGATGATATTATGAAAAGAAATCCGTTACGAAACGAAACATTGAACGCAGCAGAACTAATTTGACAAGCGGAACAGTCAGAGTAGTGATTAAGTCCAATAAAAAAACGGAAATTTTATGTTATTTCACAGTTACATGTTTTTCACATTATTTTACGGCGGATATGTACTAAATTTACATTATATTTCTGTAATTTTACAGAATATTCAATATACAGGAAAGATCTGTAAAATAAAACAGTAAAATTCTGTAAAATTACAAAATAAAATTTACAGTGCAAGTTATTTATTTACCATAAATAATTAATAAAATATTTAAATAACTTTTACAAAAAAAAAAAAAAAAAAAGGCTTAGCAGAGGCTGTCTCTTGATATTGTACCTTAACCTTTAAAAGAAACTGTACATATATGTACCTTTTAATGCTTGGGAACATATATGTACCTTTTTGACCCTCAAAAAGGTACATACATGTACCTTGAGGTCCAATAATAAGCCCTATGGGGTATGTTAGTGTAGATTGTACCTTGGGGGAAAGAAATGGACTCCTACTGTACCCCTATTTCTGACAGTGTTCATGAGTCTTTCGGGTTTTGAGTCGTTCCTTAATCACATAACAGACCCATACGCTATTTCTGACATTTCTGTCACTGTTTTTGTTACTGTTTCTTGGGGATCTGTGGTGTGTTATTATAAATAAATAAAGCCCTGTTATAAATAAAATATTGATTAATTTATCTTTTTGACTGTCTATCTGTAAATAAACACTAGGCTATATAATAATATAATAATCCAAGCCTACAATACAAAGTATTTATAGCCTAGTTTGTTCATTTTTACTCCAATTTTGAGTTTGCTGTTATAATAATTGCTTTTCCTAGGCAGACTTGACATATTGGTCTAATATAAGAAGATTGCTCAAAAAGGACATAATGACATAAATTAAAAGCAAATAACATTTTGAATTTGAATTATTAATGTTAGTTTAAAACATCAAGGTTATGATAACTTCAGCTTTAACAGTTGTAACACAAACTCAAACAAAACTGGAGAGCTAACGTTATTTACTAATAAATATAATGTGCTTGGGTCACACAGCATAGTGTATGGGTATGTCACGTGATTAAGGAACGACTCAAAAACCCGAAAGACTCATAAAAAGAACTAATCAATTCTCTTTCCGGCTCAGAATGCATTGGCTTAGTGTATGGGTCTGTCACGTGATTAAGGAACGACTCAAAAACCCGAAAGACTCATAAAAAGAACTAATCAATTCTCTTTCCGGCTCAGAATGCATTGGTAGCGTATGGGTCTGTCACGTGATTAAGGAACGACTCAAAACCCGAAAGACTCATGAAATGAACTAATCAATTGAATCATCAGGTGAACTACTTCTAGCAGTACAGAACCTGTAGAATATTGCACATGCGCGACTGAACGAATCACCCCCCGAGACGACTCGTTCTTCCCGAGTCACATTAAAGATTCGTTCAAAATGAACGAATCGTTCAAGAACGACACATCACTACTTCAATTACCTTTTATGAAACCGTTTTAGCCCAAACTCATTTGTTAGGTTAATGCAAGTCAGGTTTTGGAGTTTAATCCTCGCTTTTCTTAGCATCTTTTATGAAACAGCCCTCTGGTTTAGTCCTTTATTCCAAGCTAATCCTAATCGAAGCATATTAAACGACAAAACAATGCAGTTAATTATGGTACATAACTTCCTGAAAAATCCCAATACAAAACACATACAAACATGACTTTAATTATCAATTCGGTTTACCAAAGCAGACAACATTCATTATATTAAAATGCCAGCTATAGCGTAGCAACACAAGTAATGCGCCGAGCGAGCACCAGAGTGTGCCACTATTGAGCGTCCCACCAGAAACAAACCCTACATACTGTAGTCCCGGGAAGAAAAGTAGAATTGTCTAAACATAAATGAACAATAAAAATCAGAAAACGGTTTAGATTAAATTCAATTTATTAGTGGTAGTTATTAGTCTATTTTCCACGCTTGATTAGATATTAGATGGATCTATGTTATTAATGGCAAAATAATCATGTATTTGATCAAATCGGAGAGGTTTTTTATCCCCTATAGAAAGCAATGTTATTACCACATTCAAGGTCCAAAAAATTAGTAAAGACATAATTAAAATAGTCAACTGTTCAACCTTAATGTTATGAAGCAACTAGAATACTTTTTGTGAGCAAAAGTGAAACAAAAATAACAACTTTCAACAAATTCAACAATTTCGTCTCTCCCCTGTCAGTCTCCTATGCTGTTTATGTTGTATAGACCGTGCAGGCTTCTGTGTACTACATCAGAACACCAACTCATTATTGGCCGGAGAGATGAAATTGTTGAATAAAGTCATTATTTTTGTTTTGTTTTTGCGCATTAAAAGTATTCTCGTCGCTTCATAACATTAAGGTTGAACCTGTAGTCACGTTGACTATTTTAACATGTCTTTACAACTTTTCTGGACATTGAATGTGTTAGGCTAATTATGTTGCTTTCTACAGGGGATAAAAAACCTCTCAGATTTCATCAAAAACATCTTAATTTGTGTTCCGAAGATGAACGAAGGTCTTACGTGTTGGAACGACATGAGGGTGAGTAATTAATGACAGAAATTTCATTTTTGGGAGAATTAACCCTTTAAAGTTCATTTGCATCATCCCTTCACAGCATCTCCTCCGAGTATGAGGTCTCTGCGGAACAAAAAAGGGTGTTTCCCAATTTTGGGGCATTTTCAAATAGGGAAAGGCGTTTTTCAACCTCTTTATCTGATTTGTTCAAATTGAGTGGGAGATTCCCAGAAAAACACTGAGAGAGATGGCTTGTTGTACACTAGCCGTTAGGCTATTCATTTTTGTTAGGCAGTTATTTATTAGAAGTTAGGGTATTTCATTTGTGTTCATTTGCTAGCTAGCTACTCTCGTTGTAAAAAGCTCAAAGCAAAGTTTTTAATCTAGGCTTAACTATTATTAGCTAACAACATATGAATCTGTTTGTCACTTGATTTGTTTTAGTATTGTCAATAGGTTGTGACTACAGTGTCTGTGTGGTCAATAAAATTATCCTAAAGTTTAAAGTTTTCTGAGTCATCATTTCAGGTTAACACATTTTCTTTCTATGAATGCTTGTACTAGGCAGGGGCGTAGGAGCCATTAGTGCCCCCCACATTTCAAAATCTAAGTTGGCCCCCCACCCAACGCAAAACGTCAGCAACACAGTCTCAATCGTTTGTGCTCCGTTTGTGCTGGTTTGTGCAGTAAAAAATTTCGTTTGTGCTGCTTCAGTTTTTCAGATATTAAAAGAATATTTATAGGTCATTCGGAGGTCACTCAGCCCCCCAACATGCTCCAAATTCAGCCAAAATAGTCTCAATCGTTTGTGCTTCGTTTGTGCTGGTTTGTGCCGGTGAAAGTTTCGTTTGTGCTGCTTCCGTTTTTAAAATATTAGACTTTAAATTATAGGCGATGACGTCACGAGCCCCCCAACATGCTCCAAATTCACCCCAAACAGTTTCAATCGTTTGTGCTCCGTTTGTGCTGGTTTGTGCCGGTGAAAGTTTCGTTTGTGCTGCTTCCGTTTTTAAAATATTAGGCATTGAATTATAGGTCGATGACGTCACCAGCCCCCCAACATGCTCCAAATTCAGCCAAAATAGTCTCGATCTTTTGTGCTCCGTTTGTGCTGGTTTGTGCCATAAAAAATTTCGTTTGTGCTGCTTCAGTTTTTCAGATATTAAAAGAATATTAGGTGGTCATTCTGAGGTCACTCAGCCCCCCAACATGCTCCAAATTCAGCCAAAATAGTCTCAATCGTTTGTGCTTCGTTTGTGCTGGTTTGTGCCGGTGAAAGTTTCATTTGTGCTGCTTCCGTTTTTAAAATATTACACTTTAAATTATAGGCGATGACGTCACCAGCCCCCCAACATGCTCCAAATTCACTCAAAATAGTCTCGATCGTTTGTGCTCCGTTTGTGCTGGTTTGTGCCGGTAAGAGTTTTCTTTTTGCGTATTTGTTTAACAATATATTTTAAGTAACAAGGTAGATCCAAACGGCAAAACAAACATTCGCATTCATTCACTTAACTGTCACCTATCCACTGTGCGTTTTCTACTTTTAAAGGACACAGAGGATCACAGGATGTGTGGAATGTAACACAAACTCCAAGGTAAGTGATTTTACCTCTTACTGTAACATCATGTAGTAGTAATATTCTCAGGTCACTCAGCCCCCCCACATGCTCCAAATTCGCCCAAAATAGTCTCAATAATTTGTGCTTCGTTTGTGCTGGTTTGTGCCGGTAAAAGTTTCATTTGTGCTGCTTTCGATTTTAAAATATTAAACTTTGAATTATAGGCGATGACGTCACTCAGCCCCCACATGCTCCAAATTCACCCAAAATAGTCTCTTTTGTTTGTGCTCCGTTTGTGCTAGTTTGTGCCGGTGAAATTTCCGTTTGTGCTGCTTCGGTTTTTAAAATATTAAAAGAATTGGGTATTCATTCTCAGGTCCCTCAGCCCCCCACATGCTCCAAATTTGCCCAAAATAGTCTCAAACGTTTGTGCTTCATTTGTGCTGGTAAAAGTTTCGTTTGTGCTGCTTCGTTTTTTTAGATAGGGCCTATGTCTATTAAAATAATATTTATAAAATCTCAGGTCAATCAGCCCCCCACATGCTCCAAATTCACCACAAACAGTCGCAATCGTTTGTGCCGATAAAAGTTTCATTTGTGCTGCCTCGCTTTATAAATATTAGACATTGATTGCATTGAAATGAATGACACTGAACGGCTGTAAATGCAAATCGCATAAGAGCATATTATAGTGACTATTAGGCTATATACCAAAGCATAGACATTTAACAGAAATAGTAGGAGCAATGTGATTTCAAATTAAGTCTGTTTGCTTTCCTCCTTTTCAGTGACAAGCGCGTGTCAGAAACGGAAAGTTGTTGCATCAAAAAAGCTGCATCAGTCCGTGTAATTCCTTCAATTAATTAGCCTACGTCAAGAAAATACGACTTATTTAATTGTCTAACTAAACCAAATCGAAAAAACAAATATAGGCATTCGTTTAATTTGATTTTACTTGAAAATAAACAAAGACAAAAAAGAATTTAGCCTATATAAGAGTTTTTTTTTTTTTTTTTTTTTGTATTTTTGGTTTATGGGTTTAACTTAAATTAGTTTATGCTTTAAAATTCGTTTCAAATGTGTGGGTGGCCCCTAAAATACTCATTTTGGCTTTATGTGGTCTAAAACAACACTGAGGAAATTTTAATCTATTTGTATTTATTTTATTCTTAAAAGGCCTAAGTAAAACCTAATGGTGCAACATGTTTCACTCGTTATTACAAGCAGTTTTTTTGTTTTGTTTTTTATTTTTATAAATAACATAATTTGCGTTTCATTGGAAAAACCTAAAATATCAGAAAACAATGGATAGGATTGCGCAGGCGCCTCCGCGGACAAGATGCTCTCTGATGAGTGATTGATTCCTAGATGTGTAGGCCTATGTGTTTTATGTTTTGTATGCTTTATATTAATTGTGCCTTGTATTTTCTCCATTTTAATGTACAGCACTTTGGACAACTTCGGTTGTATTGAAATGTGCTTTATAAATAATAAATACAAATAAGTACAACGTTGTTGAAAGGTTTATATAATATTGTGTTTCCTGAAGGATAATTGATCATGATTACATAATTAATTGATGATAATTCTATTTTTTTATTTTATTTTTTTTCATTTTGCTTTTGTAAAGAAATAATGAAATAACAATATTGGATGTTTAATTGGGGTCCGGGTCCGTCATCCGTGCACCTGGTAGGCTGATTTGATTTTTTTACTTAAAAAGAAATAAAGAGGAATAAGAAAGAGTTTGATTTTTGTGTTTTGTTTTGTGTAAAAAAAAAACCTGAAAACTGAAAAATAAAGCTAGATTTTTCGTAATTTTATTCATGGGTAAAAAATATGATTATTCTTTAATATTTGTTTCGCATGAGTGACGCCCTGAAACGCCATTCAACTTATGTCTTGCATGTCCCATCATGCAAGTTCATCTTAAGTAGGCTACTGCTCTGCATATTAGTTATTATTTATTTTTTTTCTAATTGGTTGTTTCATATATTTCTTGCCAATGTAGCCTACATCTATAGTGCGGAGCACAACAATAGCCTACTTCTCTTGTCCGCGGAGGCGCCTGCGCAATCCCTTCCATTGTTTTCTGATATTTTAGGTTTTTCCAATGAAACACAAACTATGTTATTATTTATAAGAATAAAAAACAAAACAAAAAACTGCTTGTAATAACGAGTGAAACATGTTGCATCATTAGGTTTTACTTAGGCCTTTTAAGAATAAAATAAATAGGCCTACAAATAAATAAAAAATTCCTCAGTGTTGTTTTAGACCACATAAAGCCAAAATGAGTATTTTAGGGGCCACCCACACATTTGAAACAAATTTTAAAGCATAAACTAATTTGTTTAACCCATAAACCAAAAATACAGAAAAAAAAAAAAAAAAAAGTCTTATATAGGCTTAATTCTTTTTTGTCTTTGTTTATTTTCAAGTAAAATCAAATTAAACGAATGCCTATATTTGTTTTTTCGATTTGGTTTAGTTAGACAATTAAATAAGTCGTATTTTCTTGACGTAGGCTAATTAATTGAAGGAATTACACGGACTGATGCAGCTTTTTTGATGCAACAACTTTCCGTTTCTGACACGCGCTTGTCACTGAAAAGGAGGAAAGCAAACAGACTTAATTTGAAATCACATTGCTCCTACTATTTCTGTTTAATGTCTATGCTTTGGTATATAGCCTAATAGTCACTATAATATGCTCTTATGCGATTTGCATTTACCCGTTCAGTGTCATTCATTTCAATGCAATCAATGTCTAATATTTATAAAGCGAGGCAGCACAAATGAAACTTTTATCGGCACAAACGATTGCGACTGTTTGTGGTGAATTTGGAGCATGTGGGGTTCTGAGAGACCTCAGAATGAATTGCCAATTCTTTTAATATTTTAAAAACCGAAGCAGCACAAACGAAAATTTCACCAGCACAAACGAAGCACAAACAAAGGAGATAGGGTGAATTTGAAGCATAGCCTATGTGGGGTGGGGGGCTGAGTGACCTGAGATTTTATAAATATTATTTTAACAGGCATAGGCCTATCTAAAAAAAAAAAAAAAACCCGAAACAACACAAACTTAACGTGACGTCATCGCCTATAATTCAAAATCTAATATTTTAAAATCGAAAGCAGCACAAACTAAACTTTTACCGGCACAAACCAGCACAAACGAAGCACAAACGATTGAGACTATTTTGGGTGAATTTGGAGCATGTGGGGGGGCTGAGTGACGTCATCGCCTATAATTCAAAATCTAATATTTTAAAATCGAAAGCAGCACAAACGAAACTTTTACCGGCACAAACCAGCACAAACGAAGCACAAACGTTTGAGACTATTTTCGATGAATTTGGAACATGTGGGGGGCTGAGTGACCTGAGAATGACCTATAAATATTCTTTTAATATCTAAAAAACCAAAGCAGCACAAACGAAAATTTTTACGGCACAAACCAGCACAAACGGAGCACAAACGATTGAGACTATTTACGCAGGTAGTTTACCTCCCCTCACTATTTCCCAATGTCAGATTTTGTTTTGCATTGCCTGCCTATCTCTGCCGATTTCAGAGTCTCCAAATTAATCCATTCTGCAACTTTTAAATGCATAAGTAAATTTTTAAAAACGAAATTATAGGCTTAAGTGCAGGTTCCGAAAGTTGGTCGTTTTGTCGCTATGGTTACACACACACACGCACCGTAAATTGCGCTCTTTTATATGGCAAAAGTGGGAGACATAGAGCAAAATAAGTAGACTAGCACCAATTAGGTTTTCGTGCACTATATTCAAAGTCATCTGAAGCCATTCCATAGCTTCATGTGAGGGACAGAAGAAATATACATCGATAAGTTCACGGTCAGAAACTCGTCTTCCCTCCGCTACACCTGTCAATCATTCAGCATTTAAACAGCGCATCGCGTTCGGTAACGACAGTCAGCACGGTAAAACTCTCCAATATTATATATTCCCATTATAATACTTGATATGTAGATAAAGAGCTGTGGATTTGCATAAAATGACTTTATCTTGCTGGAGTTTATTGTTGTTTCTGAACGATGTCATATATTGGCTACAGGATGTCTGTTAGATCGCACAACACAAGGACTATGAATTGGCGTCACACGCACAATAACTGGAATTTAAAAATGAAAGAAACATATGATTAATAAACTGTTAGATACAGTCAGATGTACACAGGGATTCTCTTTGTACCATGAACTTTTCAATGCGCAGCACAACTGCGCGCTCTGACTCAATATTGCTTCAAGCGCATCATTCTGCACCCGGGATGCGCATTAGCGTTTTTTTGCTGCTGTTTTGAAGCGTTTCATATTATCATGGTTTTGCACACTGAAAGATTATTAATAGCCTATTTTGTTCTGTCGTATCTATAGCTTGTTGCCCCATTAAAAAGCTGCACAATACATTTAAAATAAGCGTCTTAAATAAATACATATAATTATTTACATATAAATCTAATTTCATAATACAAATAGTAATTTTAAACTTTTTATTAACATTTGGATTTATAAAATTACTGTGCAAAGTTTTTAGGCTAGAATATTTTTTTGCTGCTGAATTATATACTCGCCTAGTTTACTTATGTATTTATTGGTCAGCTTATGAATATATTTTTATTAATTTGTTATTTTTCTCTATAATGAGATGTTGTGTTTAGTGCATTCTGGATTGGTTAACAAATCAAAGATACAGGCTCCCACTAATAAATTAATTCAACAAAGGTAACCTCTTTTGCTACATATTTTAATGGTTTAAATGTGTACTCTACATGTTTGACCACGTATGAACTATCATTTAGCCTACTATATGTTGTGTACATGACTAATGTGCCCTACCATCACCAATAAATAAGTTACTTTTAGAGCACAAAATTGTTTACAAGAAAACAAATTTCTTTATTTTGCTCTCAGAATACACCAGATTTATCCATTTAAATTTAAAATGTACAAAATTTTCCTCCGGGGGCATGCCCCCAGACCCCCCTAGAGGAACCGATGTCCACCCAGCACAGTCTCACAAAATCCTGTGGGAAACACTGCAATCCGTTCCCAAAGTCATTATAAATTAGCATTTAAGTGCATATATATATATATATATATATATATATATATATATATATATATATATATATATATAAATAATGTTACGTGTTGCTGGTGTAGAGAGATGAGGCAGATACGGATTTCCACAAACATACACTTCTTTAATGAACACAGGGCAGGAACGCCAACATACACATTAAACAACATTCAAGACGGACGAGGAGTGAAGGGAGTGAGTGCAATATAAAGGGAGTGCTAACAATAGAGTCCAGGTGCAGGTGATGAGTGATGAGGAGCTGACGAGGGAAGTGAGTGCAGGTGTGGAGAACAGGAGGATCTTGGGAAATGGAGTCCAGGGGAAGAAGGGATCCGTGACAGTACCTCCCCCTCTCAGTTTGCGCGTCCTCGCGCCGTAGATGGAACAACCGGGAGGGCGCCCTGGAGACCTCAAGCCGGAGCAGGGGGAGGAGCAGACTGGAGTGGAGGTCTCCAGGGCAGGTTCAAAAGCCATGGCGGGTCAGGGGCCGAAGGCAGCCACGGCGGGTCAGGGGCCGAGGGCAGCCACGGCGGGTCAGGTGCAGCGGGCAGCCACGGCGGGTCAGGTGCAGCGGGCAGCCACGGCGGGTCAGGTGCAGCGGGCAGCCACGGCGGGTCAGGTGCAGCGGGCAGCCACGGCGGGTCAGGTGCAGCGGGCAGCCACGGCGGGTCAGGTGCAGCGGGCAGCCACGGCGGGTCAGGTGCAGCGGGCAGCCACGGCGGGTCAGGTGCAGCGGGCAGCCACGGCGGGTCAGGTGCAGCGGGCAGCCACGGCGGGTAAGGTGCAGCGGGCAGCCACGGCGGGTAAGGTGCAGCGGGCAGCCACGGCGGGTAAGGTGCAGCGGGCAGCCACGGCGGGTAAGGTGCAGCGGGCAGCCACGGCGGGTAAGGTGCAGCGGGCAGCCATGGCGGGTCAGGGGCCGAAGGCAGCCATGGTTGGTCCGGGACCGAAGGCTTAGGGCCGTTGAGCCCAGGCGGCAGTGAAGGACCGGCGGGAGATGGCGAAACTGTAGGCTCCGCCGACCGAAGCGCAGCCGGGGCTCCAGAAGGCCGCAGTGGAAGCAGTAAGACATTCAACAAAACGAACACCGGGAGGACTGAGGAGGCCAACTGGAACTGAGGGACGGAGTGACGGAGCGGAGACGGAGGAGTGTAGTCCAGAGGGGAGGGCAGGCTGACGAGTGAACAAGGTGTGAGTGGAGGCAGGATGGATACTGGTGAAGCTGGTGGACTGATGGGCAACGGTGGAGCAGAGGGAGGTTGGAGCCGGGGTGAAGGTAATCGCCCAGAGGTCTGAGGTGGAGATCTGGGCGAGGGACTTGAGGTGGAGGTGCAGTGAGTACATTAGTGGGAGGAGGCGGGAGAGGGAGGCAGGGAGGGAAAACAGTCTTTGAATTAGAGACTTTTAGAGCAAAGTTCATCATAATAAAGGGCTCGTGGTGGCAGAAGCGGCAGGCTCGGCGGCGGCGGCTGGAGCGGCAGGCTCGGCGGCGGCGGCTGGAGCGGCAGGCTCGGCGGCGGCGGCGGCTGGAGCGGCAGGCTCGGCGGCGGCGGCGGCTGGAGCGGCAGGCTCGGCGGCGGCGGCGGCTGGAGCGGCAGGCTCGGCGGCGGCGGCGGCTGGAGCGGCAGGCTCGGCGGCGGCGGCGGCTGGAGCGGCAGGCTCGGCGGCGGCGGCGGCTGGAGCGGCAGGCTCGGCGGCGGCGGCGGCTGGAGCGGCAGGCTCGGCGGCGGCGGCGGCTGGAGCGGCAGGCTCGGCGGCGGCGGCGGCTGGAGCGGCAGGCTCGGCGGCGGCGGCGGCTGGAGCGGCAGGCTCGGCGGCGGCGGCGGCTGGAGCGGCAGGCTCGGCGGCGGCGGCGGCTGGAGCGGCAGGCTCGGCGGCGGCGGCTGGAGCGGCAGGCTCGGCGGCGGCTGGAGCAGAGGGCTCGTTCATCCCCTCAAATACAATTAAAATCCCCACAGGCACTGGAGCTGGCTCTGGAGAGACTGGAGCGGGCTCTGGAGAGACTGGAGCGGGCTCTGGAGAGACTGGAGCGGGCTCTGGAGAGACTGGAGCGGGCTCTGGAGAGACTGGAGCCGCTTTCTTCCTCCTCCTCCGCTTACTGGGCCCAGTAGAGGAATGTGGGTCCAGCATGGGGCAGGCAGGGAGTTCGCTGGAAGGGTATGCGGAGGAAGCCGGAGATTGACTGACTGGCCCGGCCAACCGTGTTTCTGGATGGACTGGACGACAACACTTATCCTGAACCCTATCCACGAAGAATTTGGAGCCATTTAAACACAAAATTAAATTGATAGTTTCGCTTAAGGAGAAACGATAATCAGGTTCATCAAAACAGATAGTGTCGTCATCCAATCCATCCAAAAACAGGGAGATCAAAACTGCTTCAGGCCAGTCCGACAAATAAGCGAGCTCAACGAACTCCTCCACATACCTCTCCAGCGAACGACCTACCTGCAGGAGCCCGATAAGGCGATCACTGGCTGTCAGGGTGAGAGGCGTTGGAGGAGCTGGATCCAGGGAGCCGGGGAAAGTCCACGAGTCCATGTTCTTTCCTTTTCCTTTTTTTTTTTTTTTTTTTTTTTCTTGTGGAAATCCAGTCGGTTTAAGGTCCGTCTTTCTGTTACATGTTGCTGGTGTAGAGAGACGAGGCAGATACGGATTTCCACAAACATACACTTCTTTAATGAACACAGGGCAGGAACGCCAACATACACATTAAACAACATTCAAGACGGACGAGGAGTGAAGGGAGTGAGTGCAATATAAAGGGAGTGCTAACAATAGAGTCCAGGTGCAGGTGATGAGTGATGATGAGGAGCTGACGAGGGAAGTGAGTGCAGGTGTGGAGAACAGGAGGATCTTGGGAAATGGAGTCCAGGGGAAGAAGGGATCCGTGACAATATATATATATATATATATATATATATATATATATATATATCCCAGCTAACACAGTTACGTTGTGACGACGTAACTGGACCGGACCATATTCGTTGTAGCGACGTACCAAATAACGTTCTAGGGACGTAACTTTGTGATTCCCATATTCGTCGTGGCGGAGTTATAGTGGTAGGCTACGTCTCTATAACGTGAGGAGTACGTCTCAACGACCAAACTGGCACGTTGTAAAAACGTAACTGGATCGGCTCATATTAGTCGCAGCGACGTTCCAAATAACGTTCTAGGGACGTAACTTTGTGATTCCCATATTCGTCGTGGCGACGTTATGGCGGTACGTCGCTGAAACGTGACAGTAACGTCTCAATGACCAGACTGGCACGTTGTAAAAACGTAACTGGATCGGCTCATATTAGTTGCAACGACGTCCCGAATAACGTTCTATGGACGTAACTTTGTGATTCCCATATTCGTCGTGGCGACGTTATAGCGGTACGTTGCTGGAACGTGACAGTAACGTCTCAACGACCAAACTGGCACGTTGTAAAAACGTAACTGGATCGGCTCATATTAGTTGCAACGACGTCCCGAATAACGTTCCAGCGACGTAACTTTGTGATTCCCATATTCGTTGTGGCGACATTTTAGTGGTACGTTGCTGGAACGTGACAGGTACGTCCTAAAGACCGAAATACCACCTCGACCTTTATCTTAAAATCTGCTTCTCACCTTTACTCCGGGGAATGGAAATGTGCACCGTCCATGACCTTGAAATCAATGCAGAACTGATAAACACTTCATTCTCTGCTATAAAACCTTATAAATTCTAATTGTTATAGGGAATTGTATTGCTTTGGTAAATACATTTGCAAATCAAAATATGTAGTGGAAACCAACAGAAACCCTCATTAAATTCTGATAGAAAATGGCTAGAAACACACTGCATCCATGAAATCATCAGCATTGTTACTTTGTACAATTACTAAGCCAATACATTTGAATATTACCATGTAACCATGTTTTAACCATTTAAAGTGTTAACATGAATTCATAAATTGAACACATTCATAGATCAAACAATACAATCAATAAATAAATGTAACCAGTGATTAATATGTTTTATTCTTTTAATTGACAGTGTTTTATCATTAGATGGGTATAGTTAAATAATGATTTTATATAATAATATTCATAGATGCTCTTATGATTACTACTATCCATAATTTGGCACAAAAATGACAAAGATATGAAAAAGATTCAGCAGATATTTTATTACTTTATTTGCAAAAAATATATATTAAACCATTTCCTAAGTGTCCTGTATGAGGCAGCTGCTACAAATATACTGAGGTAATGTGCTTTAATACTGCTTTACTGCCAGACAATATCACAATTACTAAAGATATACAGTCCTTGAGCTTCTCAAAAGCTAAAAAAAATCCAGAAGATGACATTCATAAAGAGTAAGATATGTATAAAGAACAATATAGAGATTTCTTCAAATAATAGTTTGGCCCACCCAAAAATACATGTACAGTTTTTGTTCAAGAAAATGAACATGCGGACTTTCTCAGGAAGAATTTGAGATCTCTCATTACCGTGTCCTCAGCTGTGTATAACACTCTTGCCAACAGTGTTGTAGAGGTAGATGATGGAGAGCTGTGAGAGAAGAGGAAGAGGGTCTTTCTCAGGTTCTTCTGAGGCAAGGATAGGAGGATGGTCTCTATATATTCACTTTGGATTTTTACAAACTGGAAGTAAAAAAAAAAAAATATTATAGTAGTTATTGTAGTCAGGTTTATTGTTTGTTAGAAAGGTATGAGGAAAGCATGTTTAACTTACATGTTCCTCCTCTTCTTCATCCTGAGCTGCACTGTCACCTCGGTCACCACTGCCATCATCATACTCCTCTGGCAGCTGAAAGGTTGAATTACATTGTTAGAAGTTGCATTTTTACTTTTGAAAGCAGTCTCTTCTACTTACCAAGGCAGCATTTGATGAAAAAATGCAGTAAAATAATAATATTCTAAAATAGTTTTACTATTAACTGTTTTCTATTTTAATCTATTTTTAAAAGTAAGTTATTCCTGTGATCAAAGTTGAATTTTCAGCATCATTACTCCAGTCTTCAGTGTCACATGATCCTTCAGAAATCATTCTAATATGATGATTTGATGCTCAAGAACACAAAAATATGAAGCAGCACATTTCAAAAGAAATGTCCGAGCATCAATTCAGCATATTAGAATGATCAAAGATCAAGTGGCACTGAAGACTAGAAAAGTGATGCCGAAAATTTTCCATCAAAGGAATAAATTAAAATTTGCAACATCTTCCAAATCTCAATATCTTTGATTGGCAGTGTACATTATTACATTTAGATAATAAACAGTGCACAAATTCTCAAAGAACTCACATTTTAACGATTGCTTCAAGCTGGGGACACACTGAACGACTAGAAGAAACATTCTAAGACTGAAATCAACACACTTAAAAACTGTTTCCTTCGACTGAAGTGGATTTAAATACTTACAGATTATGAACAGACTGAACGCAACTGGCTCTGACTCGACGTGTTTGGGCAAGATCAGTTTATTAGTTTATTTATAATCGGCCTTACAGTCGTTAAGTGTGTCCCTGGCTTTAGTCGTTGTTGCAGCCTCCTCAAAAATACATCTTTCTGTACACGAAAGCAAGAAAAAAATATTTTAAGAAAAAATACAGTAAGGGCATATTTCATGTAGCCTAAATGAATTGCGATTATGAAGTTTTTTTTAAATTTTTGATAGTATTTTGAAATCATTAAAATATCATGTATATATTGTGAGTTACAACATTATTTGTTTTTATCATGACATGAATTCATGTCGTTCCAAACCTGTTAAGACTTTCGTTCATCTTCAAAACACAAATAAAGATAATTTAATGAAATCTGAAAGCTTTCTGTCCCTCCATTGACAGGCTACACAACTGCCACTTTGATGTTTAAAACAAAAGTTCATACAGATCGTAAATCTAATCTAATAAATATTGAGAGGTTTGGTCCAAATTTTCTGAATAAACTCGATCACTTTATATAATGAACAAATTTAATACACAAGTGCATATACAAACAAGTACAGTTGAGCTTCCATTTATGTTCGCTAATTAATGTTTATATGTGAATAAAAGTCTAAACTCAAACTGTATATTGCATTAAGCGAACAAGTCTCTTTGAAGTTCATGTTCAAATTTGGACTAAACTGCTCCATTCATATGGATCACTTTTACAATCTCTTTATGAACTTTTTGAAGTATCAAAGTGTTAGTTGCATGGTCTGTAAATTGAGGGAGATAACTCTCAGATTTCATTAAAATATCTTCACTTATGTTTCGAAGATGAACAACACATTCTTGCATGTTCGGAATGACATAAGGGTGAGTAATTTTTTTTTTAATTTTTGTGTGAACTAACCCTTTAGGCAGGCGTACACTTTGTAAGTTCGAACACTCAGTAGTTTGTGAGCCCTTGCATACAAGTTAGTTAACCCGATGATAATGTCAAAGCAGTTGGTACATTGCACGACTGCACTACACAGCTTTTCTTTTTTTTAAAAACAGACTTAACATTTATCTATTATGGGTCCTAATTAGGAGACGATGAGCACATTAAGCTTTGTGCCATGCTGTTTATATTTATCAAACAGTAAAAATGCCCCTTTCAACGCCCAAAACAAGAAGCTTGTGGATGAGATGATGAGAGGAAGGAGATTTTGGATTGTATTTGATAGAACAGTTTTAATCGAACAGATTTTAAAAAAGCTTTAATCATGCCCTTTCAATCCGAATGAAAGGTCAATTGGACCCGGCCAATTAATTTAAACTAATGTGGTTACATGTGACTTTTTATTCCATCTGTGCTACTAGTCTGATTAAAGTCTGATTATTAGAGCCCATGTAAACACAGCTAATGTTGCTGCTATAGCTTCAGATTTAAAAAAGTTATAGGGTTGCCAAGCAGCCTATGTGATGTGATTGTGTATCATTTGGGACTATACAATAGCTGCATTTACATGGACCCTAATAATTAATTTGTAATCGGACTAGTTGCACAGTCGAATTAAAGGGATAGTTCACCAAAAAAATGAAAATTCTATCATCATTTACTCACCCTCAGCTTGTTCCAAAGCTATATAAAATATTTTAAAGAAAGTTTGTTACCAGGCTGCTTTGGGCCAACATTGACTTCCATAGTAGAAAAAAAAAAAACTATGGAAGTCAATGGTGGTTTTTAACAAAAGAAATGTATACAGCTTTGGAACAAGCTGAGGGTGAGTAAATGATGACAGAATTTTCATTTTTGGGTGAACTATCCCTTTAAGTCACATGCAACCATGTCATTCAGAATAAATTTCCCAAATCAGATTTTAAAATTTCATTCTGATTGTAAGGGGTGGTTTAAACCTTTTCTAATCTGTTCGATAGGACATGTAAACACTTGATCAGATTAAAAACTGAAATTTGAAAGTGTAAAGCATGTGTAACCATTGTTGTTGAATGAATGCAGTGTAATAAATGACGGTTGTCATAAAATTTAAAAATGCTTCTGTTTAGTTTTGAGCATTTTTACTGCTTGATAAATATAAGCAGCACGGCACATAGCTTCATGTTCTCTGCGTCTCCTAATCAGGACCTGGAATGATAAATATAAAGTCTGCTTTTTGAAACAGAAAAGAAACAATGACAGGATGATGGTTAATATGCACCAACAGCGGGAAAGTCTGTAATTTTGGACAGACAGTGCATTTTAAAATATCAAATCCGATTTCTAAATAAATGTACACATCACCTATATTCAGATTCATCAATCACAATGATTTCATTCTGAATTTAATAAAAAGTGTAAATGTATCAAATAGTAAAATTGCTGACCCCTCAAATTCAGAATTATTAACATCTCCTTGTCTCTGTGAGTAATTGAATTGTGAAATTCAACCCTGTGAATTACCTGTTTGTCCTCCTGAGCCTTTTAAAGGGCTAGTTCACCCAAAAATGAAAATTCTATCATTTATTACTTACCCTCATGCCGTTTCACACCCGTAAGACCTTTGTTAATCTTCAGAACACAATTTAAGATATTTTAGTTGAAATCCGATGGCTCAGTGAGGCCTCCATAGGGAGCAATGGACACTTCCTCTCTCAAGATCCATAAAGGTACTAAAAACATATTTAAATCAGTTCATGTGAGTACAGTGGTTCAATATTAATATTATAAAGCGACAAGAATATTTTTGGAGCGCCAAAAAACAAAACAAAATAATGACTTATTTAGTGATGGCCAATTTCAAAACACTGCTTCATGAAGCATCGGAGCATAAATGAATCAGCGTGTCGAATCATGATTCAGATCCAGTGCCCAAGGAAGTCGACCGGAAGTTGAAGTCGGCCGCGTGCCGCCATCTTGTAGCAGAACTTCACTTGCGTTAGCCATCCCATTGACTCCCATTCATTTTGGTGTCACTTTGACAGCAAATAACTTTACATCTGAGGCGTTTAAAGACTCAATTTGTCCATTATTTATTTCTAAAGATACACGACAATGTATAAAGGGCTCCATTACCTTCTATGTTACATTATGGCCCCGTAGAAACAGTTTTTGTTAAAATAGGCTAACGATTGCGTCATAACCACTCGACTCTCTGTCGCACAGTAGAGAAATTACCGTACAGACAGGAGGAGAAGCTCGCAGGCAATAGTATGCATTAACTTAATATGGCGTACTGGCGTTACATTTTAAAATACTATACAAAATAATTAATCAGAATAATTACTCCTGCTCACTCACGCCAAAGAACTCCCCGCTCAAGCTCGCCGTCTCTGCAAGATTAACGATGGCAGTTTGCACGCACAGCTACTAGAAGATTTACATCTGTCAGACAGGTTGCTGACGTCATCAAGCTTAGTTTGAGTCTGCGCGTCAGAAACGGAAGTGCTAAAAATCGCTAAAAATGGGCTTCACTTGTCTCAATTGAGTTCCAATGGGGTCGCTGTGTCCATTTCTTTTACTGTCTATGTTCAGATCGCGTGTCAAACTGCCAACGGCTGACATCACGTGACTTTGGTGCTCCGTACAGCAGATTCTACACACTGATTCATCTGTGCTCTGATGCTTCCTGAAGCATTGTTTTGAAATCGGCCATCACTAAATAAGTTGTTATTTAGTTTTTTTTGGCGCTCCAAAAATATTCTTGTCACTTTATAATATTAATATTGAACCACTGTACTCACATGAACTGATTTAAATGTCCTTTGCTCCCTATGGAGGCCTCACTGAGCCATCGGATTTCAACTAAAATATCTTAAATTGTGTTCTGAAGATTAACAAAGGTCTTACGGGTGTGGAACGACATAAGGGTAAGTAATAAATGACAGAATTTTCATTTTTGGGAGAACTAACCCTTTAACGAGAAGGCTGCTTTTATGGCTGGATGCTGATCGACACACCTTTTGACCATGTTCTCACATCCAGGACAACAAAATGATCAAGCAGACCTGAAACAAATGACCATGACTGAAATCACTTTAAATCCATTTAGTCTTACCTAAGTGATATTGGAAAAATGAGGCATAGTTGTTCACCCAGTATACGCTGCTTCTCCTGGAACATGGTCTGCATGATGAATGATCTCTTGATCCTGGACCCGTGCAGTCCACCTGGAGATTATCTGAATGATATGTGGTTGCATATAAAGGGTAATTAATGACTGAACGTTACATACATACCGATAGCAGCACTATTAGTCCAGGACCTTATATCTATTGGTACAGATTGGTACAGAAGTCAGAAACTAATTTAATACCCACCCCTGCTTATAATCATTGTTGTCTTGTTGTTGCTGCACAGGCCGTCTCTCCTCCAGCTGCTGAAAATAAAAAGTATGTTAGATTTATTAGAATAAATACTCGCACATAACGTTCACGTTAAACCAGTAAGTGGCGACAAACGAGAATATTTTGTTATAAACAACTCTAAATCGTTGATTTGGCTGCTTCACTGGCTGTCATTACAAAGAATTTAAGTAAACAAATCGTGAAGTAATTAACCGTGTCTGATTAACCTTTTTATACAGATTTTATTGAATTTTCAATATGGTTCATATGAGCTTCAAGGAGGCCAGGCAGGGTCTAAAATTAAAAAACACTTTACTACAGTTGCCGTTTAACGAATATAAGTGATTATTCTGCCGTTTATAGCATTAAACAGTGAACGTTACACTTAAAATAACTAAAATAAAAATATAAAACTGCGTCTCAGATAATTTTAACGTTAACGCTACCTCAGACCGCCTCACGGGGACAGCGCTCGTGCGCACATTAACCAAACGTAATTTATTTATGAAATACATTTAGAAAACCAAAAACACTGCACTAACATTAGGCTACTCATCACAAGTGATATTTAGTGTCACATGGGCAAAAACGATGAATAAAAGCAGATTTGTAGGGCTTACCTTTTACTCCGTGTCCGTCTGCTGGAAGTCGACCGTTACAGAACAAAATGATGCGCATGCGCAGTACTCAAGATTCTCCGAAAGTCCGTTAGACTGGCTCATTTAAAATTTCGAATTTGTCTCGCGCGTGCCCCATCCAATAAATCTCCTTCATTCACAAACACAACATATAATATATAAACATGTCCATCACTTTTGGCGCTGTAACGGTTAAACAGAACGGCATGCATCTTGCGGAAGAACACGTAGCCGGAGCTACTTCTCTCTGTTTATGTCTATGACGAATCACGCGGGTATTTGTGCTACTCCGCAGCGGTTCCTACCAGACTGGTCTAAAATAGTCCGAATAACACTTATCTAGGTGTACCATAATGATTCAGTGTACAACAAAAACACGGTTTGGAAAATGTATTCATGTTGTACATTCCCATTGTATAATTTTTGTAAATTTTGAACACAAAAAGTTACATATCTGGAAAGTTATCAGGAGACCATGGACCACGTCGCTACAACGTTCTCCGTGGGATTAACCAGCGACGTCTTTTGAGGACGTGCCCGCGACGTTTCTGGAACGTTAGCCAAGATTCTTAAAAAAAAATAAATGGAACTTTACCACGACGTCCTCACAACGTTGTCATTCAGTAAACCTCTTGTTCACAAACATATGAATAATCACAATTTATTAAGTAAATGTTAGGTAGTTTTGCTGGCAAATATTTTATGAATATGTAGTAGGCTGTTATCTCAAATATAAATAAAACTATGTCGATTCGTTTAAAAAGCTTGAATCAATTAAATTTACTCATAATATCCAAATGCCATATTAACAAACATAATGTTGGCTTAATGCAATATCTGGAAAGTTATCAGGAGACCAATGGACCACGTCGCTACAACGTTCTCCGTGGGATTAACCAGCGACGTCTTTTGAGGACGTGCCCGCGACGTTTCTGGAACGTTAGCCAAGATTCTAAAAAATGGAACATTACCACGACGTCCTCACAACGTTGTCATAAAGTAATGTCACGCTGACCAAATGACGACTAACTGACGACGTCGTCACAACGTACTGTGTTTGCTGGGATATATATATATATATATATATATATATATATATATATATATATATATATAAATCCGGGGAATTTCCCCGAACCCCCTGGCATTTACTGTCCCCCCCTCCTCGCTCCTACGCCCCTGGTACTAGGTCACTTATAGCCTCAGTAATATATAAAGTTCATGCTGCAAATACTCTAAAACAGGCTAAGGCAGTCATGTGCTTCTGTACGTCGTGTTGTTGATAGCCTATAAAAAACAATACACTTACAGTACAATAATAAAGTTAATTTTAAATCACTAACACGCCAAATGTAAAGCGCTAAGCCTAGTCAGTGCGCTCTGCTCGTCTGTTGACTAGTGCCTATATAGGCTATACACTTAATAAATTTTTGACATGATAATTCTTGTAGTGCATGTCCAACCTCGAATGACTGATGTTGGTGATTGCAGTTAAGGACAAGTTCAGACAAATGACGAATAAAATGTATCCTATGTAAATAGTCTTGCTATAGCCTAGCATTTTGTCTGTGTGTGTAATTTTGTCACAATATATATATATATATATATATATATATATATATATATATATTAACGCTTTACGGAAGTCAAGCATGCAGCATTATTTCTTTATTTCTCATTATCTCGACATAAGTTGTTTTCTCGTGATCTGTGTTAACAGTAATTGCGATCACGAGAAAACAAGAAAGAAAGAAAAAATAAAATAATGAATGGCCTCTTAGGCTTTGTAATTTTTTGTTTGGATAACGCACCCAAAATCCGCCCTAAATAATGAATATTACTAATGTCACTAATGGAATGCGTGAATGTTAAAATTGTATGGGAATCCTCTGGAGCAAGTCAAATCAGTAAGGTTTCTTGGGTTTTGGTTTGATGAAAAATTGACATGGAAAGTTCATTTGGATAAAATTAAGGACAAATGTAAAAAGATTATTAATATTCTTCGGTGTTTGTCAGGACAGGAATGGGGAGCAAGTAGAACATCTCTGCAAAATATATACTGGGCACTCATGAGGTCTGTCTTTGACTATGGATGTATAGCTTATATGTCGGCAGCAGAATCAAATCTCAAACAATTAGATGTATTGCAAGCTCAAGCCCTAAGAATCTGCAGTGGATCATTTAAAACATCCCCAGTGTCATCAATGCAGGTAGAAATGGGAGAAATGCCTTTAGGCATCAGGCGAATGAAGTTGATGTTGACATATTGGGTTAATATCCAGGGACAAAATGTTTCGCATCCTGTCAGAAGTGTATTGAAAGAGTGCTGGGAACATAATGAAACAAACTTTGTAAGTTTTGGGTGGATAGGTGATGCAAAGGCTAGGAATATAGGTTTATGTCAATTACAGTACAGCAATACAGTATCAATATCCTCCATTCCTCCATGGTTATTCCCCTCCCCTGCTGTTGACCTCAATATAAAGCAGGAAATAAATAATAAATCTAAACAAATTCCAGTGTGTCATATAGTGAGGAATTATTTTTTGCTGTATATAAATAATATCCCGATCCATACTCCATTCCAGTCGGTGGCGGTAATGCTCCAATAAGTTAGGTTGCCAACCGCCAATAAACACCAAAGAAGAAGAAGAAGAAGAAGAAGAAGAAGAAGAATGCGTGAATGAGACGCAGGACTTGTCTCCATAGACATCATATAGGTAGACGCCCTATTGGCCACTGGGCGCCGAGATTTGCGGCCGCCATCTTAGACCGGTCGTACTCCTAAGCTGCGTCCCAATTCGCCTACTTATACGACGTCCTAAAAGCATTTACTGTTTTTGTAAAGAAAAAGTACATACTTTTGAGTGTGTAGCAGAAGAGTAGACAAGCTTTGGGACATACTACCGTCATAACTGCGTCTTTAACGGACGTTATGTCGCTTATTTACGCAACCTGTAACTGTTCAAACTACCCTGTCAATCATCTTGTCACAGTTAAAATCCTCCACATTTAATTAAATTTATTTTCCTACCGTTTCGGAGAGATGTAGTCGCACGTTGATCTGCCAGTCATGGGTCTTTCATGCAATAACTCTCCTCATCTTTGCATAATGATGCATTTAAAAGTTAATGACCAAACGCATCGTTATAAATGTTCACAATGCTGTTGCAGATTAAATATAATGTGGATAACATTTAATAAATATATTTTCGTAAGGTTATATTGATTATTAATTATTCAAGCCCCTTTATCTTAACCGCTCTGCTTAACCGTCGGACCTCGCAAGTGTTTTCCACATAATTACTATTCAGATCAGAAGGAAGTTTGAAAGCACAAGAATGCGCTCAATGCACGAAACTTACTTTTAGCGTTAGGTAACGTTAAGTGCCTATTATCAACACAATCCAATCTGAATTTAATACATACATTGTTCGACCGGACAAAATAGTTATTTGTGTTTGTGCACGTGATATCAGGAAGCATACACACATGACGGCAAAGCGCAAATCGAGTTCTGCTAGTATTACTAAAATATCGTATTTTACTGCAACTATCTGTTTCTGCTTCTTTATTATATCTATAATGTGTGATTTATAAATTACCTTATATCCTACATCACATATTTTGATTTTGGACGTCTGGTCACTTTATATCTTATTATATCAGAATATTATATAACTGTTAAGTCTACTATGAATATTAAAATACATTCAACAATGTGTCTTGTATCATAGCTACATGAATTACCTTTGCAGCAAAAAAACCCGAGTCAAAATCAGTTAGGTATTCTGTGAGATATGATTAATTAAATGCGCTGACAGCTCATTGCACCTGTCAAACAAGTTACACTGAGTGGAGCTGGCGACCGATCCAAGATGGCGGCTCCACGATAGGGCGTCTAGCTATATATGATGTCTATGCTTGTCTCCTCCAGGCAGGAGGAGGAGGAGTGGCTTCACTTCCGCTTGAATGCGACACATCCGAGCGCAGCCCAGTCTTGATCGGCGTGTGCGAAGTAGGTACAGCAGATCTTCGCTTTGTTACCTAAACGTTTTTTTTTTGACTCGTTTTTTGACGACGGTCGAGGACGAAGGAAACCAAGGTAATGTTTTTGTGCTAAAAAAGGTGCCATTCTTGTTATAATTTGTGAGAATTATTTTCTTTGAATGTGCGGACAGCACGCTCTCACAAACTCACATGAGCGTTCGCTGGTAGCTTTGATGGTAGCAGGCCTCAAAAGAGCGGCCTGAAGCGATAAAAGTAACTTACCATTATAACTGGCAAAACGAATTCAGGTAATACAATAACAAATATATGTCTGGATAATGACACTATTGGAATGTTGTTATTTAGGTATTTATTTGTAACGATCGGTGCTGTGCAGCTTATTTTAGTTTGCAGCTTAGCCTAGCATACGTGAAAATTAGCTCCTCCTCATTGTTGTGTTTGTCGGGGAATGAAGTATACGAATAAACATGTATTTCAGTGTAAATAATGGACTTGAGTGATTTTTATCTTCAAGCCAGTACAAACATGGTGGAAAATTTGAAATGGTCTGAATAGATTGATGTGCGGTTTGTAATAAAGTAATGTTTGTCCTGGTGCTCTAATAGAGCGGCGTCTTACAATTTCTCTTTCAGAATAAAATCTTGAAGCTGTAAAGTGTCTACATGGCCGTCAGAAGAGGACACATAAGGTATTTAAAAGTGAGTATTTATTTATAATCTACTTTTACATTTTCTTCAATTAAATGCGAGTTTCCGTATAACATTTCAAAATCTATGTACTATCGAAATATTATCGATATATTTATGTTAACCATTGAGCAATGGTTGCTAATTATTTAATCGATAGTTGGGAATAATTTTATTGATGAATCAAGTATTTATACACAGAAATGACAGCAACCGAAAATATTCGGCTTAAAAAAAAATGAATTGATGGTTTGGAGGGCCGACAACGTGACCGAAACTGTGATGTTTAATTGGAGCATCACTGATGCGTTTTAACAATGTAATTACGCAACGTGGATAAGCTACCACAGGTAAACATGTAAGCTGTATAACTATGAATGCACTTCATCATGACCAAAAATGATGCCAGAGAAGCCATATGTAACGTTTGTTTGGCAGAAATAACAAGAGGCAGCTTGTTGCTTAAGAACTTGACTGGTTTAATTTATCATTTGCTAAAACAATCCCTCTGAACAGCATACCAATTACCGAAACATTATTTTAAATTTCTTGGTTGAATGAAAATCTTTAGGTAAAATCATTTTGGTGCATCAATAACTTTCTTGGGTCCTGTTATAAGATTAAACTTACTGATATTTTGCGTACAAGTATAAATCCCAGGAATTGCAATTGGCAGCATCTAACCAAGTGTCCAAATAGCATTATATTGCATAGTGTTATTTAGGTCCATATTTGTATCTTGTTGCTGCAGGTTTGTGAGGTTCAGAACCAGGGTAATGACAGAGACTCACACAAGGGTGCCAGCTCAGTAAAGGTAAAATTAGCCATTAATTTTGTCTGTAGACTAATGCTGCATATCATTGTTCATTTTACTTGCACTTCATTTTTGTTTGGTTTAAGTGTGCCAGTGTAAATTTGATTTGGAAACATTGCATGTTGTTCTGTGAAGCAGGAAGTATACGATATGCCGAACGGTTACGAGGACCACATGGGTGATGAGCCTAGTGATGCCAAAACCAACCTGATTGTCAACTACCTGCCCCAGAACATGAGTCAGGAGGAGCTCCGGAGTCTCTTCAGCAGCATTGGCGAGGTTGAGTCGGCCAAACTCATAAGAGACAAGATGGCAGGTATGTCTCACCGAGCTCAACACAATACGTTTGTGGAATTCTCTTCTGTAATAACTATATATGAAGACAAAGGCAGGTTTTATATATTTAGTTATTTTTTCATATGTAGTTGTTTATTACTAGCACTTTGTTTGTTTGTTTTTTTTCCCCAGTCACTTATTTTTTTTTTTTTTTTTTTTTTTTTTTGAGGATTATTTTTATTTTTTTTTTGTAGTTATATAGGGGATGTTTTTCATTTAAGAATTATTTGTTTTTTTCTTTTGATATTAAAACATCCTTGTTTTACTTTTGAGCAGTTTATTGAAGCTTGGGTCAGGGTTTGTGGCAGAATTTCACTGTCCACTGTGGTATGTTTTATGCTGTAATAAACATTTTGCTCACAAATTTTATTTTATTTTTTCCTTTATTTGAAATGGAGTAAAGATGGTACTGGCCTGATTACATTTTATTGAGCTTTTGATTAGACTTGCACATTTGTTGTTTTGTAAAGCTTTTTTTTTTTTTTTTTTTTTTGGAGTGTGGAGATTGCAAAAAGCTCAACTCATTTGACATTTTGACATACTTCTCAGTATTTTTAATGGTGTGGGCATCCTGTTTTGCGTGCACAGTGTAATTTTTTTTTTTTTTTTTTTTTTGCTTATTGTTTGTTTTTTTTTTGTTTTTTTGGTTGTCACTTTTTTCCCCTATTGTTTGAGAACAATTATCAATTTCCAGTTGAAGTGTGGAGATCCTGGAGTAGCCAAATGATGTCAGTCTGGTGCCATCTTCATGCATCTTTGCCATTAGCTTTTTTTTTTTTTTTTTCCTGCCCAAAGCATCTCACCATCTGTGGATTTTTGTATTTTTAGAAATGTGATGTATAGTTGATGTTTTGAATGTACATTCTGTATTTTATTTACTTGAAAATGCTTAAATGCCTACTAATGTTTATTTTTTTTATTTTTTTAAGGAGGTGAAGGAAGGTATTTTTTTTATTCTTAGAAACTATTCTATGAAGATTGTTTTTGATGTTTGGCTTTTATTTCTGTATCTTAATTGTTTCCTTGTCTGATGTCAAACTTTTAACTTGGTATTTGATGAACGTGTAATTTTTTTTTGTTGTTTTTTTTGGGGTTTTTTTTGTTTTTTTTTCCTTTCACACTTGTTATTCACGAGATAAGATTGTTTCTTTTGTCCAGAAAGAATAGTCTGCAGGATGTGGACGAACGTTTGTTATTTTTATTTTGTTTTTTTTCCCCTTTTGTTTTCTCTAGGCCACAGTTTAGGGTACGGATTTGTTAACTATGTTAACCCTAGTGATGCAGAAAGGGCAATCAATACACTCAATGGCCTGAGACTACAGTCTAAAACTATCAAGGTAACGTGCTAAGAGGTGTTTTTGTATCATGTGTTAAATTATAGATGCCATGTTAAACTAGACTCAAAGCAGTAAAGGACAAAGTTCCAGTCCTGCCTGCTTTCTGTAAGGAATGAATTATTTTTTTTCATGAGTTTCTACTATTGTTCCCTTTTTTTTTTTTTTTTTTTTTTTTCTCCTCATTTCTTTGCTTTCAGTTTCTTGACATTTGAAGTCTCTAGACTTTGGCCCTTTGTAATCTGTATGATTGGCTGTCTAAGCATGGTTTAATTTCGGTACAGAATTATACTGAAGTCAGTGACCCTTTTTTATTTTAAAGTTCAATTAAGATCAATGTGCTATTTTCATTTTTTCTTGTGAGGATGTGGTGTAGAAATGGAGGGTAAATGATGTTAGTAGTCATTTTCTTGAGTATGAGATTGTGCCGAACAGAAGCCCTGCATTGAATTCCTAGAGTTTTATTTCATTTTGCTTTGAGCATTGTAGTTTAATTCAAATTGAAAGTTGTCGACTTTTTTTTTTTTTTTTTTTTTTTTTTTTTTTTTTTTGTCTTTTGTGTTGTAGGCATAGACTACAACAATGTTTTATACCTATGAACTACAGAATTTTATTGTTTTTTTTTTTGGTTTTTTTTTTTTTTTTTTTTTTTTTTTGTTTTTTTTTTGTTCATTTGTAAAAATGTGAGGTTCCACTTTGGCTGCACGAACGAACTACATTGTTCCATCAGTAATGTGGGCAAATATGATGGCTTATTTATAAATTGTTTTTATAATTCATCCATGAAGGGGTCTTTGATGTGACTCTGTGTTTAAATCAGGTCTCGTATGCCCGGCCAAGCTCTGACAGCATCAAAGATGCCAACCTTTACATCAGCGGTTTACCCAAGACCATGACACAGAAGGATGTAGAGGACATGTTTACCCAGTATGGTCGTATAATAAACTCGCGTGTATTGGTCGATCAGGCCTCAGGTAATGATTTTTAACCTGCTTTTGCAATTTATCATTTTGAATGTAGTCTGGGTCTCAACTTTTTTGGGGGTTTCTTACCTGTGTTAGGTCTGTCACGTGGCGTTGCATTCATTCGTTTTGATAAGAGGTCTGAAGCGGAGGAAGCCATCAAAGATCTTAATGGATCCAAACCAGTTGGTGCCTCTGAACCAATCACAGTGAAGTTTGCTGCCAATCCAAACCAGACCAAGAATTCCCAGCTGCTCTCTCAGCTCTACAACACTCAGTCCCGTCGGTTTGGAGGGCCTGTTCACCACCAGGCACAGCGCTTCAGGTGAGAAAGCGGGATTTAGGAAATATTAAAATATTGTCCTTCATTCTGTATGTTGTCATTTTTGCATTGGATGTTCTTGATACTTGGCTGTTTGTGAGAAAAGCCTTTATCTCTCTTAGAGTTGCTCTCCTGATTAATCTCCTGCTTTCACAGGTTTTCACCCATGAGTGTTGACCATATGAGCGGTGTCTCTGGTATGAATGTGGCAGGAAGTTCTTCCTCTGGATGGTGTATCTTTATCTATAATTTGGGTCAAGATGCAGACGAAGGCATCCTGTGGCAAATGTTTGGTCCGTTCGGTGCTGTTACCAACGTCAAGGTCATCCGTGACTTTAACACCAACAAATGCAAAGGGTTTGGTTTTGTTACCATGACAAATTACGAGGAGGCAGCAATGGCCATTGCCAGCCTGAATGGATACCGCTTGGGAGACAAAGTTCTACAAGTGTCATTCAAATCCAGCAAGTCTCACAAGTAAAGGGACTTTATTTTTGTCATGAGAATTTGAAAGTTAATTGAGGTTTCTTCTAAAGGTTTCAGTTATTGTTGACTCTCTACATAAGCATACTCATACATCCATGTTTGGGGTGAAATACATTTGTGCTAGTGTTTTACTATGGGGTTAAGCAAAAGCTAGAAATTTGCAAAAGTGATTTGTCCCTGATGACTGGCATTTGTGAAACCCTGGACACACATTTGAGGATCCTTTTTTTTTTTTTTTTTTTTTTTTTTTTTTTTTTTGCACACTTTTGGGATGCCTTAAAGATGTCATGGCATTGTTGCTCTTCTAACCCCCTTTCGCTGAATCACAATGGACTTGTTGGTCCTATTTTCTTTATTTTTTTGTCAGTATGAACTATACATCCTCACCTCGTCTAGGCCTTTGTAAATAGTAACTAGGCCACATCTTCAGTGCT